>NC_056726.1:1423678948-1423758948 GCF_019279795.1 Protopterus annectens
CTAATATCTTGTTGCAGTTAAACTCTTTTTTCTAGAGGCTCCTTTAGCTGTTTAAAACTTTCATTTAAAGGCTCACTGCTGCTTTTCAGCTGTGAGAAACATTCTGCAGTTTGTTCTAAGTAGTAGGGATATTTGTAGCATTTCCATATTCAGGCTTGTATTTGGGCCTAGTGTTTGTGGAGGCTGTGTGTCTGAGCACATATTCAGGGACATCTTGGTTTAGCCAAAGCCATCAGGCTAGTGTAAATTTGATCTGGGACCCTCCTCCCAGTCTAGTGTCATTACCTCATTCTACCCAGTACAGGGAGAACATTTGAGAAGGCCAATCAGCTTAGTTTCTGCTACTCCTTTCTCTCTTTCCTTTCTCTCTTTCCACTTAACAAAAAATGTATTTGCTTTTACTGTATTTGTGTTTCTTCCTACTTTATTTTGCTTTTGCATCATCTTAAAAGTACTCAATTGTATTTATTACTGCTTGGTGTAACTCATTCTAAGCCTTTTAGTTTGAGCACTTGGGCTTCAGACCAGTTGTTTTACATTAAGAAGGTTTGTGGTCTGCACTGTAGTGGCAGAGCAGGTAGCTTACATCCTTCTAAGTTGGGAACTGCTGATTGAGGGCTAAGTGTCTGTTATTCTAAAAGTGTATTAATTCTGGTTTAAGCACTTGGGCTTCAGGCCAATTATTTTACATTAGGAGGGTTTGTGGTCTGCACTCTTGTGGGAGGAGAGGTGGACAATGCCCTTCTGAGCTGGGAATTTCTGGTTAAAGGCTTATAGTGCCTGCATATTTGAACTGCTTCTTACTGAAATTGGTACACCTTGTTTGCTGTAGCATAGACTAGATCCAGGCCTGCTGAATATAGCTTTGTTTGTATAACTTGAGCACTAATCCAGGCATTCTTTAAAGTATTCAATTGTATTTATTACTGCTTGGTAGTAACTTGATTAAAGTGTAGCTATCATTCTAAGTCTTTTGGATTTAGCACTTGGGCTTCAGACCAGTTGTTTTACATTAGCAAGGTTTGTGGCCTGCACTGTGGTGGCAGGACAGGTAGCTTACATGCTTCTAAGTTGGGAACTGCTGATTGAGGGCTCAGTGTCTGTTATTCTAAAAGTGTATTAGTTCTGGTTTAAGCACTTGGGCTTCAGGCCAGTTATTTTACATTAAGAAGGATCGTGGTCTGCACTCTTGTGGGAGGAGAGGCTGGACTCTGCCCTTCTGAGCTGGGAATTTCTGGTTAAAGGCTTATAGTGCCTGCATATTTGAACTGTTTCTTACTGAGACTGGTACACCTTGTTTGCTGTAGCATAGACTAGATCCAGGCCTGCTGAATCTAGCTTTGTGTGTATGCTTGTTGTTTGTTTGCTTGTTATTTCCCTGAAACACTAATTTCACCTAAAACGTGGCTTTTCAGCGCTTCTGTGGATCCCTAGTGATATCTGCATTGCTTACTGTACTTATTTCCTTGTTTCACCTGAAAGAAAGTTACTGTTTGTCGTTTTTGCATTTAAGTTACCTGTAACGCATTGCATTTAAGTTACCTGGCACTTGCTCACTAAGTCAGCACTGAAAAATTAAAAGCACTACACCCTCACAATTTCCCCTTGAGTACCTTGTTCCCCATTGGCCCTTTTTTCAATTATAAAGGAATTCCCAATACTATTCTAGCATGTCCAAAGGTCAGTTGTCAATCTCCTCTCCGGTCCAGCTGGTTAATCTGGGAATCATGAGGCAATGTTGCAACTGCCTCATGTACACAGACAATTCTCTCCTCCTCCCAACAAATTCCAACACATGTGAGAGATGCAACCATATAGCCAAACTGGAGGCTAAGCTCTCTCAACTCAGTATGGCGTAACCAGTCAGGAGGAGAAGGAAACCACACTCACTACAATTCCAGTCTCACATAGACCTACCACAACAGCAAACCAAACACATAAACACACAAAAACATATTCAGAGGCTCTAAACAAAAATCTGCCTAAGCAGCAGAGACCTCCAAAGCAGACACCCAAGCAACCGCTACCCCAAAACAAAACATGTGCAACACATAGCTCACAAAGCCAGCGTGCTGAACAGTCACAGCCCTTAAGGCTAAACAACACACCTGATACACTTGTAATAGGTGACTCTATCATCAGGCACACTGACGCCCTGCTCACCAGGCTGAACAAGGAGAAGGTCACGGTGAGCTACCTGTCGGGCACTAGGATCCTCCACATAACACAAGCACTCAGGTCACTCCAAGGCAAGTACAAATATGACTCAGTCATTGTCCATGCTGGTGTGAATGACCTGAGACGTACCTCACTGGACTACATGAAAAGAGACATAGAGGAGCTCTCTGAGCATGTAGCCCAGGCCGGTATGACCCTGACCTTGAGTAGCATCTTACCCTTACCAAGAATGATGCCACAATATGAAGACAAGATGATCAATTTCAACAATTGGCTTAAGTATTGGTGTCATTCAAAGGGGATCCAATGCCTGTCAGCCTGGGATGACATGCTCGACAAGCCACGATGCTTCGCTAGGGACGGCTTGCATCTGTAACCCCTGGGCTTTCGGATATTGGCAAAGGCTCTTGCTACCCCCATAGTGCCTTTTTTAGGCAAGGCTCAAAAGACAAACTCACCTCCATTGGTATCACAAGGGATAAGAAACTAAAAGTAATGCTACTCAATGCCAGAAGTCTAAACCTCAAGATGCACACACTCAAAACTCTCCTTAGCATGGAGAACATCGATATCTGTGAAGTAACAAAAACCTGGTTCAAGGCTCCCAAGAGCACCCCCAGCACTACCAGGTTATACCTCATACCATGCTTTTCAGCCCCAAAACTTGGACCGAACCACAAAAGGAGGGGGAGTATCAATATTTGTCAAAGATACCCACACCTCCAGGTTGGTGGCACAGCACGAAGCATCAGAGACTATCCATGTGCAACTAACAGTGGGTAAAACTGCCTTCCTGTTTATAGCCTGCTACAGACCACCCTCCCAAACCCAGGAACCCCACTCGGCCTTCCTGAGAACACTTAAAAATATGAAGGTCTCTCCAAACACCATTATATTGGGCGACTTCAACTACCCAAACATAGACTGGAAGAATTACTCTAGCTCCAATACCCTAGCCCAAAGGTTCCTAGAATTTATAAACTCAAATGCTATGGAACAACTTGTTACCACTCCGACAAGAGGGGAAAACATACTGGACCTGATCATCACCAACATGGGGACTCTATGCTTCAGACCAGAAGTGTATCCCTCACTGGTAAGGTCAGACCATAAACTAGTCTCACTGGATATTCACACCCCGACCCCACCCCCTGCCCAGAAAACCACAGTGAAAAACTTCTCTAAAGCAAATTTCACACTCCTCAAAACCAAGGTGGAATCCTTCAAAGCCCCTGGGCCTGTGGAAAATACGGCCCAGACTGCAGAATCCTTTATAAACACATTCTATGAACACCTTCAGGAATGCATGGATCATGCAATCCCAGATAAAACCAAGTCCCAATCCTCCAAAGGCAGACGTCCTGTCTGGTGGACCCCAGCCATAAACAAACTATACAATAGAAGGAGGAAGCTACTACATGATAGAGCAAAATCCCAAAAAGGGAAGGCATCTCTGATCAGTATTAGCAAAAAACTACGGGCACTCATAAAATCGTCTAAGGCCAGCTTCAGAGAAAAATTGCACAGGACACTAAGGATAATCACAAGGCTTTCTTTATTTATGTTAGGAACCTGGGTGGGAATTCCCAGGTATGCTCAGAATTAATCCAAAATGACAAAAAATACACCGAACCCACAGACATTGCCAACATCCTAGCTGACAAGTTCAGTGCAAACCCCCCCACCAAAAGGGCAAATATCTATCCCAGCAGAGTGCTGCCCCCCCCTGACATCTCAGATGCTCAGGTAAGAACCGCCCTCTCCAAAACAAAAAACACAGCATCATTGGGACCAGACGGTGTCCTGGGCTGCGTCCTACATGAACTCCAAGAAGAGCTAAACCCAAACATAAAACTACTTTTCAATCTCAGCCTTACTACAGGATATGTACCCAAAGAGTGGCGTACAGCAACAGTGGTCACTCTCCACAAAGGTGGTGCCTCAACGTATCCTAGAAACTATCACCCCATAAGCCTGACTAGCTTGGTCTGCAAAGCTATGGAAAGGATCATCATGGACCTCATAAATAAAGATATTGGGGACCTACAGACACTGGATCCTACCTAGTTCGGCTTTGTTAAGGGCAGATCCTGCCTCTTAAACCTGGTTGATTTCTTTGAAACAGTCACCAAGGCCATTGACGAGGGGAAGGTGGTCCACACAGCCTACCTGGACCTCGCAAAAGCCTTCGATACAATACCCCACTCGGGCATTATAGATAAGCTCACCAGCTTAAATATAAACCCCTGTGTCACTAGATGGGTTGCAAACTGGCTCAAGGACAGAACCCACATGGTTAGAATTGCTGGAGCCATGTCAGACTCCAAACCAGTTACAAGTGGCATCCCACAAGGCTCAGTCTTGGGACCTCTCTTGTTTGGTATATATTGCTCGGAGGTACAGGCCAACCCGGAAGGACTGTGACTGACCAAGTTCGCAGATGACTGCAAACTGGGTGCCATAATCGACTCTCCAGCTGACACACGCATCCTCCAAAAGGGCCTCATAGAAACAGACAACTGGTGCCAGAGCCATGGCCTCAAGCTAAATGCCAAAAAGTGTATAGTCATCCCCTTTGGCAAAAACAAAGTGCCCATAAATTACCACATAGGTGGTATTCCATTAAGTACAGAAGAAGTAATTAGGGACCTGGGGACCCAAGTTGATAGCAATCTCTCATTTGACAACCACATGGCCAAAGTGGTTAGAAGAACATTTTATATAGCCCACCTAATCATGAAGGGATTCACATCTAGATCAGGGGAGGTCATCGTGCCTCTTTACTCATCCCTCATCAGGCTCATAATTGAGTACAATGCCCCTTTTGGGATGTACCTTACCAGACACCTGCATCAACTGGAAAGACCCCAAAAGTACCTCACCAAGAGGATCAAAGGGCTCAAACAGATGCCATATGCTGCCCGGTTAAAGAAACTCCAGCTCTACTCAGTGGCATACCGCCTGCTCAGAGGCGATCTGTGCCTAACATATAAAGCCATGTCCAACCCGGAATTAACGGACATGCTGCACCTCAGAAAATCCAAATCCCATCGAGCTGCGCGCTCGAGAGCTTGAACCTCAGCACTGAAATAAATAGGACATGCTGGAGGGACAGATTCATAACCCAGAGGCTCCCTTCACTCTGGAATAAAATCCCAGTCCAGGTTAGGCAGAGTCCCTCATTGACTCTCTTCAAGAGGAATCTTGATGAGTGGATGGGAGATCATAGGTTTACCCCGGGTATCACTTCTGTGTCACTGTTAGACAGAGGCACAGGATACTAACCTCAAAAAAGGGCATAGCAAAATTAATTTAAAATGGGTGGCGAAAGCCAAACACACTCTGGCTAGGCTTATAAATGCCCTAGGGCAGATAGCCTAGTATGAACCTATGAACCTATGAACAGTAAAATCTGCAGTTCTAAAAGACAATATGCTTTCCTTTATACAAATTAGTGCAATAAAAGCAGTAAAGTAAGGTTACCTACTGGAAGATCTCACAGGACTTCTTAAGCTATATTAAACCAAAACATTCATCTTTCTTTGCAAGTGAATTATGACCCCTTGCAGACCTTACCAGCTCAGTCTGTACAGCAGAATGCTGATTTGTGGAAGTCATTACAATGATTCTCACAGAATAAACAAGTTACTGTCTGATGAAATGATCAATACTGACTGCTGAGAAGCAGATCCTGGGACGGCAGCATTTTATAAACCTGAAAAATATTCCAGTGATGTCATCATATCTTTCCTCCATTGTTAGGCTGACCCTGCATGTCAGGAAACTGAAAGCCTGATAAACTCTTTCTGGGGTCTATATTAAAAGAACAAACATTTACTTACCCGAATACCTAAACGCCGACACGTCTTCATCAAACCGCGAAAACATTGATCATCCAGAAGTGCAAAATCGGAAACATCGAATCATCATGGTTGGCCCTTCTGCGGTATAGCTCAGTAAGGTAAGTGTACAATAGTTACGGACCTTAGGGTTAGGATGCGGATTAAGGTAAGTGCATAGATGGTAATATATGTTAGATTTAGTGTAGGGTTAGAAGTAGGGTTTTGTTAAGTGTATGTGTGTGGATTATTTAGTTTGTTTGGGTATAGCTTTTTAAGGTATTTGTGCGATAGTTATGGACCTTTGGGTTAGGGTGCGGGTTAAGTGCATACATGGTGGTATATGCAAGATTTAGTGTAGGATTAAAAGTAGGGTTTAGTTTAGGGATAGAAGTAGCGTTTTGGTTATTGTATGAATGTGGTTTATTTAGTTTGTTTGTGTAGGTAGTATGTAGCGAGCAGTGGGGTGGGACAACTATGACAGTTCGACTTTTTAAATTTTGCGGTTTAGGGCGTTCGGTGTATTTGCAGTTTGTGTAATATGTGTCAGCGTTTAGGTATTCGGGCAAGTAAACATTCATGCTTATAATATAGACTCCTGTTTCTGTGGTGGTTTCATTATATGATTTCTAATGTATGGCTCCAAGGGACTACAAGTACAGAGAGATAAGGGTATGAGTTGCTAACAAACTGTTTCCTGTAGTCTAAGCTTTGAACCCTTCAGCCTTCATTTGCATTGCCTAATGTGTAACTCAGAGAAAAGAACCAGCACAAAGGGATATTGACATTCCTGACAGTTGTATGGGCATTGGGTTTAAGAATAATTTTGTATATTTTGACGATAATATTACAGGCAACTCAGATGGCTGTCTGTGAGGACAGCCTCAGCTCCAGTACTTGTAACTATAGTTTTATGATTTTGGGAATCCAGCTATGTATTCCAACCACACTGCTGGCTCTATGTAAATAGATGTTTACATTATGTGGATTATATTTTTATTATTTGGACAGAGGAGTATGATATTTCTGACAGAATTTTTAATTACATCAATAGCACAACAACTTTTTTAAGTTTTGTCAGGGAATAAGATTTGCAAATTATTAAATTTTTAGACATTACTTTTTTATTGAAAATGTCAAGAGGAGGTAGAAATCTAATAGTTTAGTAAAGTTACTTACTCTAATTTTTGTCTTGCATTTTGATAGCTGTCATCCTCTGGTAAAAGAAAAAATATTAAAGGGCCACATGGTAAGGCTGTCATGTCTTGTGTCAGAGGAGGAAAAGTTTGGCAATTTGTTAATTAAACTGTAGTCTATGCTTGTTGAAAAAGGTTACCCTCAGTATTTACTAGACGAAATAGGGGTCCAAGATTTTATCTAAAAGGATGATGAGATTTCAAACATTTTAAAGTATTTATCAATTGGGCAGAAAGGGCACACACTTTCAAATAATTATAGTAGAGCAGTGATTGTATTTTATAGCCACAAAAGTAAAGATATAAAGGTAATTTTTCCTGATAACTGAAAAATGTTTTTGAATCTTTTAATTTATTTAGTTGGTTAGAGGAAGCAGTTTGTGTCTAAGAGTAAGGACAAAAACTTTAAATGTATTTGAAATGTGAGGTAGGGTATAATTGTGCCTCAGTGATTACCAAAGGTGCTATGACAAACTGCAGAGCATGAGGACAGTATATTTATGACTCTAAGAATATTATGGTTGCATCATATTCAAGGGTAATTTCAACAAATGGAAATTCACCCCAGGGATCATGTCATTCACCCTGCTAGACAGGGGTCCAGGGAAGTAAATAGTGTGGGAAGAAATACCAGGGAATTGTTATGGCTAGACTTGTATAGGCCCTAGGGTCGATATCCTAGTACCAACCTATGAACCTATGAAATGGTAGGCATAATTGTACATGAGTTGTATATGTAGCTATCTGCCTGTATTTTCCTGTTTTTTTATGAGGGAAAACTGAGCAGGCTATATGAATTACAATATATGGTTATGTTTATGCAATGAAAAACAGCAATACAAACAGTGCACTAAGTAGGCAGGCTAGGCAAGGGTATACAAGGATTTCAACACATTTTTATTTTTTAATTTAGAAAAGGTACCATTTTGTGAGGGGTGGATTGGGAAGCTCCTCTTAAATACTGGAACTTGCACTGACAGTTTCCATTGGATGGCAAAAAAAATGCTGGGCTTAATGGAATGCTACTGATTAAATGTGCATTAGCTATAAGGGCTTTGGAGACCCAATGCTATGAATTTATGAAATGTAAAAAAAATATTACTTATGTTTATGTACATATATATATATATATATATATATATATATATATATATATATATATATATCTATGTGTATGTGTGTGGTGCTGTTGCTACTTTACAATCTAGGGGCTATGGAGCAACAGGTAGAGAGTTTATTTTAGAACTATTTCAGAACTTTTTAATGTAATGATTAGAATAATGATGGATTTTCTGTTCTTAGGCCTCCTTTGTATGCATTTTGATATTGGTGTTGACTTATTCATAAATGATATAATTTCTTTCATAGGTCTCATAAGAATTGTTCAGGAAGAGTGCTGCTAGTATGATTGATGTTTCTATGATAGTTGATTGATGCGGGTTAATCAATTTTGGATTGTGATTTGGCAATTTATAATACAAATGAACGTGATAAAGCTGCATTATGTCTGAAGAAGAGTAGTTGTTCTACACGATTGTGCATACATTTTATGTAGTAAATATATGTTTTTCTTCTGCCGTGTTGTCATGTCTTGGTGGATTTACATAACACATCAATTCATTTTGTTTATGTGTTAAGAAAGTGGAAATAAAACTGCCAATGTGAGGTTGATTTACAAACTTTCTTTATATTCTAAAGTGCTACCAATTTGTTTTTTGAGTAGTTTCCCTAAATCTAAAATGTTGAGAGATCACAAGGACTTGAAATAGTAAACGGCAGTATTTGAATTACATTGACTTGAGCTGCTAGCATTTTCCAAAACAATATGGCATCTTTGTGGTTCAGCAGCCCTAAAGGCAAACCTCTCTGTTTGCAGAGAGCATAAGTTCCTACAATAAATATGTACTAAAATGGCAGCACATTTGCAAATGCTTTACATAACATATGTGTGTGTGTGTGTGTGTGTATGTGTGTGCGTGTGTGTGTGTGTATGTGTGTGTGTGTGCGTGTGTGTGTGTGTGTGTGTGTGTGTGTGTGTGTGTGTGTGTATTTAATATATTCATTAAATGTCCAGCATTTGTAAAACAGAACATTTCATCATCTGATCGAAAACAACCACCACATAGTATTATTTTGTGGTCCATCTGTGCCACAGTTTCAATTCTGAAAAAGTACTGTGGTCCTAAAAGTTCCTGTTTCCAACATATGTGTTTACTGCATTTTGATGGCGCAAGAGTGTTCCTGAAACCTACATAGCTGTTAATGAATCACATGAAACACTTTTCAGGTTTCAGCAGATGCAGGTCATTTTAGTTAGAGATATGCTAACCTTTAATGGTTATTTTGACAAGCTGTGTTCTGATTTCATATTTAACAACTGAATTAGATGTTCAGTTCAACTCCCATACATTTATACCAGAAGACCAAAGAACATCTACTATACTACAATTTCTTATTTGAAATTGTATGCATGCAGCTGATCTGAAATTTTAACTCTACAACAAGACTTAATGTTTATTTTTATTTTTTTATTTTTGGATGTCAGGCAAAAGAAAATGATTTTATCCTTGTTCTTTAAATATTTTTGTTTTCATATTCATGTATTACCACTTCTGTCATACAGATGCCCTACTGACTCCTATTTTGCATTTCTGTATGGCAGCATTTTTTTAACTTGTTCAAGCTTAACTTGTTTTTCTGCCTATCTGTTCTTTCTGCAGAGTTTTTAATTTGACATTTGTATAAAGTAGTAAATATGTTTTTTGCAGACTCTGCACTTACCTCTTCTGTTATACTGAACAGTCTCATGGCTGCCACTTATATGTGCAGAATTCCAATTTTTCCGTTAACATGATGCAGTTTAACTTGTTTTTTCTCTCTGCCTCATAACCTATTATCTACTTATTTTGTTGCACATAATTAATAAAGTACTTAAGTTTTAGCACTGTAAGACTGATTGATTAGTAGTATAAAAACTCCTTATCATTAATCCGATATGTAGTATATGGAGCCGTACCTCTCAACCTCCCAGAGCAAGAAATCTGGACAAAGCGAAAAATAATGGGGGGTGGCGACAAAGGCCCAAATATAGGGACAGATTTTAAATATTGCTCCTATAAACTTAGATAGCTGCAGGAATAGCAGGTTTTGTATTATTATGCATTTTCTGAATGATATAAAGTCTGCACTCAAATGTCTGTCTTGATTCATTATTAGTTAGTGACGTCACTCTTCAATGATTTGCCAGAAAAGCACATTTTTTATGTAGAACAGATCAAAAATATGAGGCAAAAATCTGGACATTGTGTGAAAATCTGGACAGTTGAGAGGTATGCATGGACCACATTGATTATGCTGTGGTATCAGGTTAAAAGACATAGAACGAAGCATTCACCTTCTTTAGCAAGACTTGCCTCAAAGTATTGTCTAATCTGGTGTTAGGACATTCTTGTATATCGTAATTATGCTGATAAAGTTACTTCACTATGTGATCAGGCACAAGAAAGGAGGCTACTTATACTATAGCAAGGCATTTTACCCAAATGCCACACAGACAGTACCATATACATTAGAGTTATGGTTAACTGTCATTAGGTACCCATGATAAAAGAACATGGAGGGTCATGGTTCACAGAATACACTCAGGTGAAAGGATTCTTAGCAATGAAGCATGACAAGGAAGGCTCTTTTCAATATTTATTAATTTATTTGTCCTTTAATAAATGGAAAATTCCAAATGAGCAAAAGAGCCAATGGCCCATTTTATATATAAATGTCTATATAAATAACCTTGCAGAAGGTTTAGAGCGAAAAGTAAAGCTTTTTGAAGGGACAAAAAGGGTTGTGACATGACTAATGCAAAAGAAGACAAGGTAGGCAGAAAAAGGATAACAATTAACCTGAGAAGATTATAGGAATGAAAAGAGAGAAGCCTGTAAAATTCCACTAGTAGCCCTTAATGAAGGAATTCATCACTTTTTCCCCAATAGGTGAACAAGACTTCTTCAGAATGTAAACCTGGACAGTTAAAACAAGAACTGCTTCTATGGGCAGCTGAACACCTTTTAGATTCAGTGGAAAGAATGTATTCAGCTGGGCTTAGAAGCATGTGGTATATAAATGGTCCAGTTTTATGTTCTGAAGAAGTCCAATTTACCTAGTGCATGAAAGTGTTAAACTCATTTATTAAAGGCTACTGGTGCAATTTTACAGGAGTCTCTCTTTTAGTTCCTGGTTATCTTCTGTGGTACTGGCATAGCTGTGGTGGGTCTTAAGATTACAGAAATAATGTAAACATAATTTTTGTCATTCTTGGCAAAGCTAATTCTATCTTGTCAGTAAGAACAGCTTGAGTAACTGCTGTCTAAGCTAACTTCAGAATATCTCCCTAAATACTTCATCCATAAATCATCAGGATCTACTTTAGTAGTTTCTCCCCATGTGTTTGCCAGTGCCCTATATAGATGCAGGCACCTTCAGATGACATTTTCCTGTAAAAGCATCCTTGAAATTTCATCAGTTTCTAGTTGCACACAGGGCAACTAGCTTGCAGTGAAATGAATTGCCCCCAGAGTTGGAAGCCAGATACTCCTAACATTACTTTATATTACACACAACTGTCTAATCAATAAACAAGGGCCTGTTGCTATGGATATGAAGTTTCCCACTATCTCTGTTTCCATCTTAGTGGATATGGACATACTGAAGCAATGCAGAGACTGCCTTTTGCTTAGTAACAACCAGCTAATTCTCAAACACTTTATTATCCCCTTACTCTTCTCCATCTTCCTGTTTGTGATCTAGCCAACCTAAAAAGAAGAAAAAGCCTTGATTCTGTCTGACTAAGAAAGGCTCTGCTATGTTACATGGTTCTGTCCCTTCCTGTGCAAGTCCAGGATCTCATAAGGATGATTTCCTTAGCATCTCTACAGAACTCCATACTACAGATGCAGGCTTCTTGTGCATTTATTATGGTTTGAAAACATTCCTAAGAGGCACATGGTTTCTAGTTCTGTTCAGTTTGAGACATGTTTTGGAAGTCATATATATCCTCCTTCAGAAAGTGATTCAGTGAAGCACTAAGCTAGTTCGACAGATCGCTTGAGACTGGAGCAAACTCAACTGTCAAAAGGGGCCTCAAGTGCTGTCTTTCACTCTAAACAGGGTGCAACCTTTTTATTGTCATCTGTTTCTAGTTTCAGTGAGAATATATGGTTTCAATCCCATTCTGGACCTCTGAAATTTCCACTAGCACACCTTCTGTGAATGAATGTAATCCTTCATTGTCTTAATCATCTCCAAAAATGGTTAACCATGGACTAAAAAATGAATGAAAGGTGCAAGAACTATAAAGACTAACATGATTGTGTTATTTATTAATGCCTGGAGTGCTGGATATAATGGGTGGATTTTTATACACTACTGTGTGTCGTTCTTCTAATTTGCCATGGGTACACATTACTGTCAATGAAAAGCTGTTGCAACGTGGACATTCCTTGCACCTAGAGAATTTATCAAGGTGCTAGATGAAAGACTCCTGGTAACCTTCCCTCCAAGTAATTTGGTTTATTATCAACATTTAGATTGGTACTTACATGAAGCTGGGAAGGGTGAAAGGTTGTTTTCAAGTTTTCATAATGCCGATCCAGAAAATGTTGAAATCCACATTAACGAATGGTAGTGTACATTCACTAATGTGTAATTCATGTGCTGATAACAGATCACATTACAGTGTGGAATCAGTGAATATACCGTTTTCTCACTGTAGTGTGATCTCAAAGTTGGAATATATAATATGCAGGGGGTGTGGGGGATGTAGCCCCCTACATGTGGAGTGCAGTGGGTCTTGCCCCCCTGCAAAAACATTACCAGTAACACAGACTTTCAACACTGGAACTTCCAGTGTTTAAATGTCGATTCTGTGTTACCATTTCCAAAATTTTGGTAATTCGTTATTACCAATTTTGGCAAACTGGTTCAATCAAAAGGTGGAAAATTGTTTTGATTTTTCACATTTTGATAATAAACCAGGAATTCCAGTCAACAGTCCTGCAGTGTGCAATCCTGTGTTGAAGTCTGTGGGGATGAAGGTAAACTATGAGAGGTCCATCTGACCACTTCCCAGAGAATTGTCTTCATAGATGCGGAGCTCTAACCTTTTTTATTGCTGATACCTGCTGCTCTTGGAAAGTGGGCAGGAAGTGATGGCTTTGATATCCTGTATAAATATGCAGTGCAGGCTCTGGGCACACACCCTGCTGAGATGAGATTTATGGTGCCTGTAGTCTTCATGAAGTCACTGGCACATCTCAGAGTATGTGTGTTGTGAGGATAGTAAAGTCTGAGTGGTTGTAGATCCAGCTCACACTCATGGATGTTCTGGTGTCAGACCACTGTCATTTGTCGCTGATGTCATGAACAGTTCCCACAACATCTTGATGGTCATCTCATTCCTTTACCTTAATACATTGCAGGTCCTCATGAGAGATGCTTTAATGTTAAAGTGAGGAGCCCATCTTACTTGTCATATGTCTCCAGGACTGTCTTACCTCTAAGGTCAGCACCTCCACATCAGCAAGCTGGAGGTTTCAGCATCCTCCTTAACCCAAGGGCCTTGAGGACAAAGTTGCTTATGATATTATTCATCACTTAATGTCACAACCATTTCATTGTGTGTTACTGAAGCAAGCATGGGGGAAACACAGTCCTACACCTGTGCAGAGGTGTGATGCACACTAGGCATCACTGTCTCAAAAGGCACATTATGCAGGAGGTGAATGAACTGGTAGACCTTCTCTTGGGCCTCTGCTAGAGCTTCAAATTCAAAGTGGGTGTCTGAACTAGATCTTTTCCAAGTAAGGTATGCCAGAGTTTAGTCCATTTGCCACTGCTGGAAATGCAGCCTTTTCCCAGTTTTGATAAGTGCAGTGCAAAAAATGGTAGCTAACCCTTGATATGTTCTTTGTCCAATAATATGGAAGGTTCCAGTAAGCCATCAACATATTCTTGCTGATGTCACACTTTATTACAAGGCTACGGATAGAGAGACTAAATCTAATTTGAGTTATGTCCCTGGTTGCAACAAAAGGTGTTTCTTCAGGTTGTCAGGTCCCTGGTAATACAAAAAACATCTCAAAACAAACTACAGATTTCTTTTAAGGTTAGAGCAACTTGCCACAATCAGGTCCTGGCTCTTTTTACAGATACTTTGATCTCACTGGATCCTGTAGGGTGTGACATAAAAATAATTTTGATTACTACAAAACCTTTCACTCAGCAATTCTGTACTTCCAAGTGGAATCAACTGTTCATTTGGTGGAGTGGAGTAATACCCTTTTTCTGTGTCACAGAAGTTGATTTTGTAAGAAAATTAACTATGCACAAAGCAGAGGGCAATATGGAGACACACTCAGCATAATCCCCAAAGGCTAAGAAATACTGCAGGCTGCATAATATACAAATGGAGGTATAATGACATAGAAATGAACATCATCATAAAAATGAGGGTAAAGCCAGATGCAAATGAGGGTAAATGAAATGGAAGAGTAATTCAAAAATGTTTCTATTTCATGATGAGAGACATTCTAGCCAGAGTTGCTGACTGCCATAAAATCCTTGCATTATAGCTGAGAAGCAGCAAAAACATGTACAGGGTAGCCACCGCATTAGTCCGTATGTATATGCAAGAGGCTATTGTGGTTCTTAGTAATCAAGAAAGTGTATATTGTCATTCTCAGTGCTGATGAGTCACCTGTCTGGCCTAACATACCACACCCTCCATGGCAAAGAAATAGTGAACTTCTATTGTGCAGATACTGTCATCAAGCTGAAGCTGGTCCAGATGTATCAACCCCATATGCAGACCCATGGGTCATGTTGATTACCATCCCTGAGAGCAACAAGGTATGTCTGGTTATGAAAGTATTAGCTACAGGGAACTTTCAGCAATTAGCAGGAGGCATGGTGGGTGCACCTCAGATGTCTGCCTTTAGGATACTCCTCCAGTTTTTTTTTTTTTGGTTTGTTTGTTTCTTGTTATGTCAGCTTACAGCATGTGGGAGATCATGCACTACAGAGGAGAGATGCTACATCATAATGGAATTTTATGACATAGCCTATTTCCCTGAGGTGTTGGAGCCATCTACTGCACTCACATTGCAATAAAGGTCCTATCAGGGATACAAGGGTAATGGTATATCAACCATAAGGGGGCTCTACTCCATCAACTGCCAGGTGGTCTGTAGTGCACAGGGTATAATATACAATGTACAAGCAGGCCAACATGGCAGTTCCCATGACTCCCACTTCTGGCACGCATGTAACTTATACCAGCTATTTGTGTGGAGTGATTTTCTTCAGGGCCATCTTATTGGTGATGGCAAATAAGCCCTGGAGCCATGGCTGATGACACCAATTAGAAACACACAGACCATGATAAAGAATGCAAACCATGCTGCTTGAACACAGACACACAGCATGTATATGGACTGCTGAAGACCCACTTTAACTGTCTAAATGTTTCTGGTCGTCCACTGCAGTATGACTGTAACATGCAGCAAAACCTTTGTAGCGTGGACAATGTTATAAAAATAGTGATACACAAATAATTATACCAGGTCAGAGTTATTTGGGAAGGGAATGCCCCAGAGGACTTGCCTAGTAAAGGAAATGCTAGGGGAGACAGCTACAGGGGGTGATTATCTCAGATGGAGGTAGGTACAGTACATTGAAGCATTGCCTAATAGAGAACATTTTGTTCAAAACTATTGGTCAGAATAAACACAGCATATAGCAGTAAAACTGTTGCAAGCATCACTGCACCTAGTCTGTGCTATGGCAGTCAGAAATGGGTCATACTGCTCATCAGACAAAGGCTACCCTGGTAACAGATTGCTGAGGGCAGAACTCAGTTGTCATCATATGCACAGATGGGGAAGGCCATAGTGACAGGTTTCAGCACCAGGCAGTGTGTGTGTGTGTGTGTGTGTGTGTGTGTGTGTGTGTGTGTGTGTGTGTGTGTGTGTGTGTGTGTGTGTGTGTGTGTGTGTGTGTGTGTGTGTGTGTGTGTGTTTGTGTGAGGGAGCGATTTAGAGTTAAGTCTGTGTGCATGTGTGAGTGTGTGTGTGAGTGTGTGTGTGTGTGTGTGTGTGTGTGTGTGTGTGTGTGTGTGTGTGTGTGTGTGTGTTCATACATATGGAGCAAGGCAAGTGATACTGGGGAGGTGGGGTGACTGGCTGGCGGGAGGTTCCACTGCCTTGTGAGTGAGTGCTGGTGGGCTGTGCTAATGCGTGTGCATGGACGCAGGTCCAGCAGATGAAGTAGCGCTCTGCTAGGTTCTGGCACATATGGCACCCACTGGAGACTGTGAATGTCCCTGTCCATGAGTACCCACACATGGGAAGGTCACCCTTGAATTATGGTCATAAAAAAATACTGAGTAGCAGCCAATGAGACACTCGGCACAGGATATGGGTGGTACCAGTGATGTGCACAGTCAGTTGCCCATCATCTCCAGGAGTCATCAGCAACCATTGTTAACTCTGCTGCTGGATATGAAGCCACTATCCAGGCTAATATGTTGGCCTCTTCCTAACCCTCAGTAGTTGCTTCAGTCTGTGGGTTGGGTTGAACAGGTAGAGGAGCTGTGCCTTTGAAGAATTTGAGATTGTGGCCAGCACATTGCTCAAGCTTCCCACTGACACCAGGACTACTGACTGTGTTGGGATTCAGCTGCCACCATATTTAGTACTAGACAGTTTCCTAACATGAAGAAGGCTTATATTCATGGTGGAGGAACCACATTACACAACACCTGTGAAAACATAAAAAGATCACCCAATCTAGATATGAATCCTTTATTGATGTTTGCAACTAGTGAAGCTACTTTCGTATAACAAAGTAACATGGAAAGTTAAGTTTAATAGACCTTTTAAAATATGTTCTCTGTATCTTCAATTCCAGTATATCTGTAAAAAAACAAAGAAGCCTGACTTGAAAGTTGTATAAAACCATATCCAGAATATCAGCAGTAAATATTCATGGTGTCATGTGCAATTCAACACCAATGTCCACCACTGCACAATGGACTCTGGAACCACCTGGGCACCCAGACAGAAGTGTCAAGGAGTTTATAGGTTCATAGGTTCATAGGCTGGTACTAGGCTATCAGCCCTAGGGCCTATACAAGCCTAGCCATAACAATTCCCTGGCTATTTCTTCCCACACTATTTACTTCCCTGGACCCCTGTCTAGCAGGGTGACTGACATGATCCCCAGGGTGAATTTCTTTCTCCCATCCAATCGTCAAGGTTCCTTTTGAAGAGGGCCAAAGAGGCACTCTGCTTGACATGTATGGGCAATCTATTCCAGAGTGTGGGGAGTCTCTGGGTCAGGAATCTATCCCTCCAGCATGTTTTGTTTATTGTGATGACAAGGTTTAGATCCCTGGAGGGTGTGGCTCTGAGGGATTGGGATTTCTTTAAGTGCAGCATGTCCAACAGCTCTGGGTTTGACAAGGCCTTGTATATTAAGCAGAGATCACCTCTGAGTAGACAATATGCGACAGAGTATAGCTGGAGTTTTTTAAGGCGGTCAGCATAGGGCATCTGCTTTAGTCCTCTATGTCTATCAGTGGTAGCTGTGTCAGCAGACCACAATCAGTGGCACTCAGCTCCTGTGCCAGGTGGGTTGCCTTACTGTCTGCCTGTGGAATAATGTCAGTAATCCTTCTTCAGACCTCATTATAGATCCAATTTTGGTCACAGACAATGATGATGTCTTGCATAGGTTCTTGTCAAATATGTACAAGAAACGCTCTGTCAAATCTGTTATACCAAAGCATCTGACAGCCATGTTCATGGAGGGTCTGCAGCAGAATGTCATTCTCAGCCTGAGAAAATTTCCTTTTTTTTGGTGCCAATCACATTCTAGTAAAACAATCGGCAGTTGCAAGGAAGGATGCATGTAAGCTGATGCCAAATAGCCAAAATAACTGTGTACTCAAAACATGAAACTGATCAGTGTTGTTAAGACCCCAGTGTGTGGATACTGTCCATGTTTGAATATTATGCACCAAGTTTTTAGGGAGTCGCACTGACACAGAGCAAGAGAAGGTAAGAATTCTTTGAGCAGAAAACCTTCTGCACACAAGTCTGCATGTGGAACAGCTCATATCATCCATATGTCGATAGGCTACAGAGGCAAGTCTAGTTCTATTATGTACACTTTGAATGAATACAAGGATGGTGACATGCATTTTGTTACCCCCTCAGGAATACAGAGTGTTCCAGGCCAGCAGAGGGTTTGACTACCACCATCCAAGAAACCCCCCCCCCCCGTTTCAGTGATGTACACCATTTCAGTAAAGTAGAGAGTATCTGGCCCGCAATGTCCCCATCCCATACAGGATACCAGTATGTGTGTGCGTATGTGTGTGTGCGTGTATGTGCGTGTGTGTGTGTGTGTGTGTGTGTGTGTGTGTGTGTGTGTGTGTGTGTGTGTGTGTGTGTGTGTGTGTGTGTGTGTGCCTGTGTGTGTGTGTTTGCAGCTAGTTAGGCTTGGACCACAATCAGGACATCCTGCATTGTGGTTGAAGCAATCACGTAGTAGTATCCCCATGACTCCACCTACATGGGGGTATGTGGAGGACATCCAACCCCCACCCCACCCCACAGAAGAAAGTAGCACAAGACAACATGGAATTTCCCAGTACAGATATAAGAAGAGGGTGACACAAAGTTCTGCAATGGGCATTGACTAATCCTCTCCTACAGGGCTGTCCAACACAGGCAAAGCAGGTGCATCTGTTGCAAAACCAGTGAATATTTAGCCCAAGATTAAGATTACTACATGCTATTTGGGGTTCCTCACCCTTCCATTACTACAGCAGATATTTTCCTCACATTTGTGTCATGTAGAAATGAGTAATTGCAAATTTTGACTACAGCATTAATGCAGCAACACCATGGACATGAGAAAAACAAAAGCTCTCCATGCACACTTCTGGAAAGTGTTGGTGTCCTCCTCCTACATACACACACACACACACACACACACACACACACACACACACACACACACACACACACACACACACACACACACACACACACACAAACTCACCCCACAGTACCATGCTCAGAACTAGCTTGTCAGTACTCTCAGCAGACAGATAAGTAGTACTAATAGTACACAGACACACACACACACACACACACACACACACACACACACACACACACAGTGGTATCCCTCCCACGCAGGACATCCCAGCATTAGTGCAACAGCTTTTAGTTTAAATATCAGGAAAGATAACATCTCCCAGCACTTGCATACCATTTAGTGAGAGACACATTCTTTCCTCATCCAAAGTTTTGAACTATGTTTCCTGCATAATATACAGGGGAAACAAAGTTTATAACTGTTTCTAGTGCTTCTTCCACATCACATCACCTCTTCTTTTCCTGCCAAAGCAGTAGACTGTACTCTTGTTTGCAGTCCTGCACACAGCATGCACTATTGCTGTCATTTAAATCCATTATCCTACCCCTTCCTACAGTATCAAATTCACAAACAAAGCATTAATATGGCAGCCAAACTGCAAATAATACCAGTTCCTATTCATATACCTCTCTGGAAACTTCTCTTACTAGTACTAATAAGAACTCACATTGTGGAAAGTAACTCCACAGTGTGTAGTTCTGCAATATCCCATACTGCAATGGATCTTGCAAAGGCCATAGCTGGTTTATCACACAGTTGCAAGGACCATAGCATGGTCATTATACTAAGCCTATTCTGAGTGAAATTTTCTGAGTTATATATTTATCCCATCATACAATTCACTTGTGCTGCCCTACAATGTTAGGTCATCTTTGTGCACTTGCATAACATCTGTGAATAGGAGTGCATGTGTCAGTGGAGCTTTGGGAAAGCTATTGTTGTGTCCCAACCTCCAGAGATGCTGAAGAAAAAACTAGTGTCTTGTGCCGGCATTGTAGTTCTGGTCTATTGTTCACACCCTAACACAATTCTGCCATATTATGCTTTTTTTATGGCATGCAATGGTGTCATCACAACTAGTTATGTTAATGAGTTGCCAAAAGGTATATGAAGAAGTGTGTCATGTCAACAGCAGCAACCTGAAGGACTGAGGGCATATGATGCACTAATGATGACAGGGCTCTCTGTTGGTGCCCTAATGAGGGTAAGATCTTTTCATACGTGATGTACATATGCCACCAAAGAGTGCCTGCTTAGGGAATCTTATACGGATTCTTGAAATAAAGTGTATACCTGGCACACCCTTGCCAATCTGGTGTGTGCTGCTACGGTATATACCACTCTGGTAAGCCATGCACTTGCACCATCTCAGGACCTGAAAAGGCACCATCCTGACTTTCTAAGCAAATTAGAAGACTTCAGATGGTGTTCCTTAGATACATCATAATTATGGAGGCTGATCACTGACCTGTTGTTTCTCAATAGTTAAATGATGCCTTACAATATATTTAATTGGTATTGGTATTAGTATTCTTGCCTTTCAGCTCAGGAGGAAATATCGGAGCATGGGCTTCTGTAACAGAGGAGATGGGAGCAGCTCTCAAGGTGCAAGGATCAGTATGGTTACTGTTCTGTCATTGATTAGTTTGCTATATCAAAGCAGCATAAAAATACCCATGGTGTAGCATGTATAGTTACCTATAACACATAGTTTTTGTATAGAATGACAAACCACACAAATAGTGTGATGCTTTGCATACCCACATGCACATTCTACATATTCAGGGGATACATACATTTTCTGCTTGCATGTCGATGTTGACATCTGTCTGCCTGGACAACATACACACTGTTCTCAGTGCCTGGCATGCAGAGATGGTGCCATACTCCTATGATGTGGACACTAACCCAGACAAGGTGGACATGAGTAGGGGTTGGTCAGGCAAATGTCAGCATACTGGCCATGCATCACCCCACTATATGCTCATGTTGATGCCAAATCCACCCAGCATACTTCTGGCATTTGTGCTATACCCTTGGTCGGTTCACCAGTTCATTGCAAACTTGATTACAATGGTTGCCAGGCACCTGATTATAACTATCTGTATTAGAAATAATTGCTTCTCACCACATTGACTGCCTAGACATATTGTGTTGCATAAATAGTTGTCTGTCCAAATCCACATGTATTGCCTTTTACCTTGTGTGATACAGACCATCAATGTTTATACTATACAAATCCACATGGTATGTCTTTGACCTTGTCTGATAGAGAACATCATTGTTCACATTATGCAAGTCCACATGACATGTCTTTGAGCTTGCCCCATACAGAGAATATCAGTGTTTACACTATCCAAGCCACATGGTATGTCTTTGATCTTGTCCCATACAGAACATCAATGGTTACATTATCCAAGTCCACATGGCACATATTTGACCATGTGTGATACAGAACATTAATGGTTACACTATGCAAATTCACACAGCATGGCTTTGACCTTGTCTGACACAGAACATCAGTGTTTACACTATACAAGTCCACATGGCATATCTTTGAACTTGCTCCATACTGAGCATCAATTGTTATACTATGTCCACATGGCAAGTATTTTACATTGTCTGACACAGAATATCACTGTTTACATTATCAAAGTCCACATGGCATGTCTTTGACCTTGTCCCATATAGCACATCAGTAGGGTCATTATCCCTCAAACCCCTATGGCCTGTTAAATCTAACATCACCATTCTACCACTGTAACCACAACCCCCCTCCCCCAGCCATGGATATGAGTACACTGATATTGCGCATCATTCAGTAGTCACATTTGCATTTATATAACTAGTCAGAAATATCAGTCATAACATAACAGCAAACCTGTCAGCTGTGTAGTCACTAGTTGTCTGTAAACCTGTGCAATAGGTACAGTCAAAGTACTACTGTGGTTATTTTTTTCTCTTTCTCTCTCTTCTTTACAAATATCCCATTTTCATATATTATTTGCTTCTTGTTGTTTTATTTTTATCTTTCTACATTTTATTTTATTACTTTTGTTTTGTTTTTTTTCTATCCACTCATTTTGCCATGTTTTGCAGCATCTGGCATGGTTTTACCAGTGATGTGACTGCATCTTAACTGTCTTTTATAATGCAAACATCTGTGATTTTGTATCATATGTTTGTCAAATCTCTCATAAACATTTTGATTTCTTGATAAATCACTCATAACTGCAGTCACTCAATAATACCTGTAATTATATAAATAAAGACAACTGGTTGTTTTTACAAAATCTAAGGCATTTTCTTATAAATAAAATAGAACGAATGCAACCTTCAGTTAGACATGAAGCTCCAAAACTCATTGAATACCTTATTCTTATCACAAAACAGCCTTATCAGGGTACAGGTTATTTGTCTAATATCTATAAAATTGTTAAAAAAACAAAAAACTATCATGAAAAATTATACTGGGATTATTATACTTTAATAAACAATAATCCTCCAACTGAAGAAGAAAAAAGTAATATTTTAAAATTTTCCAAATTTTCTACATTATCATAATACTGACAATTATTCACTTGGAGATATCTACATAAAAGTTTCTATACACCACATAGGCTAACCAAAATGTATTCTATTGAAGATCAATGTTGGAGATGCCATATCAAGCTAAAAGCAGATTGGCAGCATGATTTTTTATGAATGTATATGTCTCAATGTGTATTGGAAGTTTATTAACTATTTTTTTCAGACTGTTTATAATGATACTTTTCAATTAACAAAGTCTTTAATTTTATTCAACTCTCCTATTCCAAACTGTGTACCAAAAAAAGACACTAAAATCCTATGGTCACTATTGGCAATCTCACGTAAAATCATAATTATACATTGGAAAAATGAGACCTCCTACGTTCAATGAGTTTAAGAATTTAACATCAACAGTTGCACACATGGAAATATTAACAGTAAAGAACAGAACTAAAAGATCTACTTCTTATCATTACTCTTGAATGAAAGTACTGGAAATATTTAAAAAGATCGATGAAGATATATCATCTTATGTTTCTAATTTTCCATAATATAAAATTTCAATGTTATTTGAATAGACACCAATGTAAATCGTTATACACTGGTTTGAAGTTATTAATGTTTTAGAATTATAAATATATTTATCTTTATTTCATGTAATGTTTTTTAACAGATTTTATTTGAAATAATACAAAAATATTTAATGAAAAAAAAATAATGCTTGCAATTAGAGGTAATTAGGGCTTCATATTTCTTGTTGCTCGAAAAAATACATGTTGATGCAAACCCTATTTTTCTATTAACATTTTAAGTGAATTAGAATAATATTTAAAACTTGTTCCTGATTTTTGGCCTTTGCTACATGTTATTTTTGACTTTGTCGATAATTCTTGAGCAGAAAGTTGAGATATTATTGTGGTGAAGTACCTGCCCTCACTCCACCATCAGTGCTATCCTTCTCACTCCAGCATAACATCTTTCTCCAAGCCTTCCAGTCCATTGGGATTGGGTCACCTCTGTCACCTATTCCAGTGTGTGACTGCAGTCATGCAGTGGGGGGCTACCTGATGGATATCATAGGTGGTGTCTGGCAGTTACTGTGTAGAGGGAATGTTGTTGTTCCCTGCAATGACACTGACTGTGCATCACAACTTGTCACTTTGTGGGAGCTAATAGAGGTGGTGAGGTTATAATGGACTGACTATATGGAGAGGGTTTTCATGTAGCATACAGAGTCACATCATAGCCCGACACTACCAGCATCAGCATCTGAGGCAGGGCTCAATAGGGAGGGTAGTCATGATGATGAACTCTTCCCTAGCAGCACAGTGCTAGGACCAGGATATATATGCTATACCCTATCTAGATGTTCTTCATGTGTGTCTACTCCATCACTTGTTTGCTGCTCACTTCTCTCCATCACTCCTATCTGCCTACATGTCAGTATATCCATTTAACCCCCCCACACTGTGTCAGCACCTCCAGTTGGCCTTTGTGTTTGTGTTTGTTTGTGTGCCCCTGCTTCCATACTGCTATCATTTTTCCATTGTTGCCGTTTTCCTTACATCCTTCCCCATTCACCCTTCTTAAAAAGCGGTCAGCTGTAAACAAAAAAGTATACCCTTCTTCCCCTGCCCTGCTTTCATTCTTACCTTCTCTGAGTCCTTGTTTATTTTCCTCTGCTTGTTGTTCCTCCTTTTATGATAATATTTTGCAGCCATTTTCTTTGTATAGATACATTGCTGGGAACAGCATACTGTGTCTTCCAGCTGTTCTTGTAAAATTGTAAACTAATTCATGTGCACTCACTTATTTACATGCATGATGCATGCTCACTATTAGTGTTCAAGGAATTCCTAGCCACATTCATGTAAAAGCTCTGTCCCAGTTGGCCTTGTCATTCTCATGAGTATTGAGTAACCTGTAGCCACAATCACATTAAAAAGCTTTCTCCTTGCTGGCCCTATCATTTCCACAAGCAGAAATCTCAGTTATTGTTTCCAGTGTGTAATTATTACTTGTTAATTGATCATTTACCTCTAGCCACATTGTGTCCCTCAGTATCTCCATGATAGCCTTTATGAGGTGATGGAAGGCATGTTTCTGAATCCCAGAGCTAAAGATGATTACATAATTTTGGAATTAATTAGAGGAAAAAAATTCTGTAAGCCATATTTTAAGTCAGGGTTTCATCCACTAGAGCTTCTCTCAAATAAACAACGCACTACTATATTCTTAAAGCAGATGGTATAACACAATATCAAAGATTCATTTGGAGGTATGTCTATATGTAGAAAAAGTACAGAATGTCAAACAACAAGTAACAGAAGCAACACAAGGAACACATAATGCATATGTTATACTGATAATATTTGCAAACATCAGTTCAGGAACATGACACAGTTTTCAGCAAAGTGATAGAAAGATTAAGTGAAAATCTACTAGTATTCACCAGAAGAAATTGTGAGTTTAATTAGTCAGTATTATAGTTTCATGATTACAAAACATCTTCTTCTGGAGAGAGGCATGCTTTCAGAGTCACTTTATATTGTAATACCCAGAAAAAAAGCTACAAATAAATTATAGCAAGTTGCAGTGTGTATTGTATTAATGATTTTAATGGTGTAAGAACAAAATTAGGCAAATTAATAAAGAATATATTGTCTGTTTATTTGATCATCTCACTTCTCAGTAAGACCTGATCAGATGAGCTAAATTAATTGAACAGCTTTGGATTGATTGTTTTTAATAACTTATGCCAATGTTTTAGGACCTCAGAGTTACTACCTTCATTTAGGGAGGTCCGCAAGAAAGTCAAAACTATTTAGAAAGAAAGGCAGAAAGCTCTCCAATCTTGTAGCCCAGGCAGATATGACCCTAGCCCTGAGTAGCATTCTGCCATCACCCAGAATGATGCCGCAGTACAAGGACAAAATGATTGACTTCAACAATTGGCTAAGCTTCTGGTGTCATTCTAAAGGGATCAAGTATCTGTCTGCCTAGGATGACATGGTCAACAGACCACGATGCTTTGCCAGAGATGGCCTGCACCTGTCACCACTGGGATTCCGGATACTGGCTAAGGCTCTTGCTGCCCCTATAGTGCATTTTTAGGCAAGGTTCAAATGACAAATTCACCACCGTAACAGGAACAGACAAACAAAAACTGAGGGTTATGCTACTCAATGCTAGAAGTCTAAATCTGAAAATCCACTCACTTGAGGCACTCCTTAAAATGGAGAACATCATTATCTGTGCAGTGACTGAGACCTGGTTCCAGGCTCCAGAGAGCACCACTGCACTACCAGGCTATAACTTATACCACACTTTTCGGACATGTAACCTAGACCGGAACACCAAAGGTGGTGGTGTGTCCATATTCATTAAGGATATCCACACCTCCAGGCTAGTTGCTCAGCATAATGCAGTTGAGGTTATCCAAGTGCAACTAACTCTGGGCAAAACTGCAATCCAAATTGTAGCTTTCTACAGATCCCCCACTATGCCCCAGGATTCCCACTCCTCTTTTCTTGATGTACTAGAAAATATTAGGCTTCAACCAAGCACCCAAATAATGGGCGATTTCAACTACCCCACCATTAACTGGTAAAACTACTCATGTACCAACTCCTTTGCTTAACCCTTCCTGGAATTCATAAACTCCAATGCCCTGGATCAACTTATTCACACCCCCACCAGGGGCAACAATATCCTAGATCTAGTCATTACCAACATGAGTGACCGGTGTTCCACATCTGAAGTCAACGCCTCATTGGTCCGATCTGACCATAAGCTAATTACCCTAGATATCCACATCCTGCCCTCACCCCCCCCCCCATTAAGGAAACCATGGTAAAGAATTTCTCCAAAGCCAATTTCATGCTTCTTAAGACAGAAGTGGTGAACTTCATGGCACCCATGCAGATGGACAATAGAGTTACGACTACTGAATCATACACAATTGCACTTTATAAGCACTTAAACGAGTGCATGGATCGTGCTATCCCAAATAGAACCAAGATGTTATCCTCCAAAAAAAGGAAACTAATCTGGTGGTCCCCCACCATAAACAAACTGTACAACAGAAGGAAGAAACTGTTGCAAAAGAGAGTAAAATCCCATGAGTGGAGGAGCTCCCTGGTCAGCCTCAGTAAGAAACTGCGATCCCTGATAAAATCCTCCAAAGCTAGTTATGAAAACAAAATTGCCACTGATTCTAAAGACAACCACAAAGCATTCTATAGCTATGTCAAGAATCTCAATGGCAACACTCAGATCTGCTCTGAGCTACAGTACAATGGCACCAAATATACAGACCCAACTGATACTGCCAACATCCTGGCAGATAGGTTCAGTGCTAACTTTACCCCTCACTCACCCCCTAAAGAGCCTGTCTCTATACTGGAAGAATGCAAAGTTCCTGTAATCACAGCAGCACAGGTAAAAAACACACTCTCCAAAGCCAAGAACACAGCATGTTTGGGACCAGACAACATCCCAGGCTGTGTTCTACATGAACTACAATATGTACTGGCACCCCACCTAAGTACCACATTCAGTCATAGCCTCACCTCAGGCTTTGTGCCTGCTGAATGGCACACAGCAATGGTTATCCCACTCCACAAGGGGGGAGCCACCACAGAGCCCGGGAATTACCACCCCATTAGCCTGATGAGCCAGGTCTGCAAGACCATGGAACGTATCATCATGGAACTTATAAACAAATACATTGGTAATCTCCAAACTCTGGACCCCACCCAGTTCAGGTTTGTAAAAGGCAGATCATGTCTCCTAAACCTGATAGACTTATTTGAAAGCAGTCACTAAAGCTGTAGATGAGGGTAAGGTGGGTCATACAGCCTATCCAGATCTTGCCAAGGCTTTTGACACCATCCCCTCACTCTGGAATTATAGATAAACTCACTAAACTAGGTATAAATCCCTATGTCGGAAGATAGATTGCCAACTGGCTCACTGACAGAACCCACACTGTGAAAGTAGCAGACTCCAAATCCAACTTCAGACCAGTGACAAGTGGAGTACCACAGGGTTCAGTCCTGGGTACTCTTCTGTGTGATATCTACTTCTCTGAAGTACAGGCTAACACAGAAGGTCTTTGGCTAATGAAGTTTGCAAATGACTGCAGCTAGGAGTCATAATTGAAACTCCTAACGATGTGGACATCCTACAAAAGAGCCTCACTGAGACAGATGCCTGGTGTCAAAGCCATGGCCTCAGGCTCAATGCCAAACAGTGCATTGTCATCCCCTTTGGTAAAAACACTGTACCCATGAACTACAACATAGGCAATAGTATACTTAACACCAAAAGTGTGATAAGAGACCTTGGGACACAGGTGGACAGTAGTCTCTCTTTTGATAATCACATCACCACAGTAGTCAGGAAATCCTTCTACATGGCACACCTCATCCACAAAAGGTTTCTCATCCAGAAAAAAAGAGGTAATTGTTCCCCTCTACTCATCACTCATTAGACCCATTATAGAGTACAACACCCCTTTTGGTATGTACCTCACAAGACATCTACAACAACTGGAAAGGCCACAGAAATACCTCACAAAGAGGATTACCGGCCTCAATCGGATGCCCTATGCAGACTGTCTCAAAAAACTCCAGCCTTACTCCATCACATATCGCCTACTCAGAGGTGATCTCTGCCTAACATACAAAGCTATGTCAAACCCAGAGCTGTTGGACATGCTCCACTTAAAGAAATACCAATCCCTCCAATCTACATTCTCTAGGGATCTAAACCTTGTCACCACAATAAACAGAAATGCCAGAGGGATAGATTCCTATCCCAGAGATTTCCCATACTCTGGAATAAACTACCTATCTATATCAAACAAAGCTCCTCATTAGCGCTCTTCAAGAAAAATCTTAATGATTGGATTGATAATAGGAAATTCACCCCGGGGATCACTTCTGTGGCTCTCCTCAACAGTGGCACAGGAAAATAATTTTCTTGGGTGGCAAAAGCCAGGGTACCTTTTTGGCTAGGCTTGTATAGGCCCCAGGGCCGATAGCCTAGTACCTACCTATGAACCTATGAACCTATGACTTCCCAGCACATAAAAACGCATTGGCAGTTTGAGTCATTCAGTTTGATAAATTTGTCTCATCATGGATCACTGATAAACAAGTCAATTAAAAATACTATATGTGATGATGTGAGGTAGGGCAGTGGATGTGTAACATATGCTAGCATAGCTAGCTGGAGTTTTGTAAAGGAGTATATGCCATTTGTATATCAAACTGATGAGTACAGGTGCTTGTGTTGAAAATGTATTTGTAAAAGCTGTTTGTGTAAAACATGTACCAACAGTGGGTTCTGCTGAACAGAAAAGAAATACACCTATATGTCAGACTGTATTTGTAACTGTAGAAAAGAATATATTGTAACAGAGGATACTGGAAGATTAGAGGCTAAACTCAGTGCAGCTAAATTTGAAAAATAGTCTGAAATGAAATTACCTGGTTTAGGCCATAACAAATGCATCCAATAGTTCTGATTGCAGTCAGATACAAAATGTCTATGAAAACCAGGACTAGGAATCCTACTGTATTGTCCTTAGGGGTTAACTAATTGCTAACCTGGATGGGTCGACATTTTGAAATGGTTTTATAGTTTCCAGATGCTATAACACATCTTAGCAAAGCTCTATGTGTGTGGATGGTAACACATATGTGCTAGATTCTGGTTCAGATTCTAGTAAAGTGGGCAGTGTGAGAACCAGAGTCAGATGACCAGATGTATGTGATGTCATTCTGTAATCCAGCAGTGAAATTATGTTTTAATACTAGATGAAACAGAAGTCTTAGGGCAGTCTGTTTTTTTTTGTTTGAATCATGACAAAGAAGGACCACCAACCACATCATCTTGCTTTGCTCTAGTAAGAGAGCAAGGGAACAATAATTCTTCAATCAGTCAGGAAAATATAGTGAGACTAGTTAAGTATTATTTTTTGTATCTGTGTGAACCTTTCCATCTGTGTTATTTTTTACTATTCTCTGTGACTGAAACTGCAGTGTTTATTGTAAATAGATATTGAGTATTTTCATGTTCATCTATTATTTATTATTAAATATATTTAAATTTTTGATTGTGGCTGGTATTTAAACAAATATTTTAACCTTTGAGAGTACTTATCTGGTGACACTGTGGCCGCTCATGAATGCCTTGCTGCATTAGTCAAACACTACCGTCAGTATTAATTTATCTCAGTGTAATTGTGTACCCTGATAAGAGCCATAAAGTAGCTGGCTGGTGGCAGTAAAGCTACCTTATAATCTGGGAAGAATGGGGGGCATAGCTGGTAAAGCTGTGTCAGCCTTTCCCAGGTGTTTGTCTGTGTGTGTGAAAACCAAATCTCAAAGACTGTGTGTCAGCTACTTGGAACAGGGACTTAGAGCACTGGTGTCACAAAGAGGTTGGTGGAGAACTTGGCTTGGAACATTTGGCTGAGAACTCAGCTCTACAGCTGTGTCAGTGCGTCTATATTATAACAGTGAACACTTAAAATAGTGAATGCTGTATAATCGACCCTTAAAATCGAAACTGCAAAATGCCGAACACACGGAACAGTGATTTGTTTACCCAGGGAAAAAAATGCTGTTCTGTAAAAAAAAAAAAAAAAAAAAAAAAACACAAAATAAAGTGGAGGGCATACCCCTACTTAAATATACCAACTCCAAGATCATACCACAGTGGAGGAGTCCTGAAAATGATCCAGTGATTTTTTTTTCCCTGGGAAAAAAAATCGCTATTATATGTTTTCGTGATTTTGCTGTTTCGATTTAAAATGGTCAATAAAACAGCATTCACTATTTTAAGAGTTTGCTGATATAATGTCAGTAGGGAGTCATAATTTGGGGCCTGGAGAGTGAGGGGGGGCAGCCCCAAGACTGAGTGTGCTCCCTGTGTGGTCTTATGGGAAATTGTGCTTGGTGCAGAGAGCTGCATCTGGAAATACTGTGTGTATCTGTCTTTGTTCCAAGTGAATGTCATTCACTGGTGTCAGTGGTGAGGATTCAGGCTCTTTGATTACTGGCCCAGAGTAGGGATGTCACACTATAAATAAACAGGAGACTCCAAATAGCTTTAGAGCAATTAAAGTAAACCCCTGATTTAAGAGTAATATATGCCGTGTTGACACTGAATATGGAACAGGTGTTGGGGTAGATGCAAGTTCTGTGGGTTAAGGAACCATATTAAGCCAAAGTGTGGGAGACAATTCTAGAAATGCTGCATGCAAACAGAACTTTTGTTAATGTAGAAAAAAATACTTAAAGTTTGAAAAGAAAGCTTTTGTAGTCATGGGAACTTATGAATGATTTTACATATATTTATTTAAAAACATTTTTAAACTGAGATGATAAGTCTCTAGATATTATTTTTCAAAAACTCACAGTCAAAGCAACCATGCTGAATGTTGTCACAGAAACTTTTCTAATATTAATTCATAGCTAATTTCATAAACTGGGAAACAAATCATCAGTTTAGATACTGAAAGATGCCCAGCAGATCATATGCAAAGAAAAATACATACAAAAGTAACAAGAAGACTGCATCAGTATAGATCAATGTGCAGTCCCTAAAGTTTAAAGTTAGTAATTATAAACAAAGTTATATGTTTGTATGTGGTGATCTTCTGGCAAAAGAAAGAAGTAAATATCCCAGATTTGGAAATCATCAGGGTGTATGAACCCTGAAAAAATTATATTGCAGGAAGGGCAACTCTAAGATTGAACCACATTTAGGATATGTGAAAACCAAAGCCTTATTAAAAATATATGTTTTTAAGGAATGGGCACCATGACAGAAAGCATGCAGACTGTGTTAAACTATCAAATATTGTCACAACTATTAATATTCCTATTGAGATGCCTGAGTTGTTGAAGTCAGCATGGACAGATAACATAAATGTAGTCCATTTAATGGTACAGAATTTCTGCCGATTAGTATTCTGGAAACACTCCCTTGGTTAATGAAAAAAAAAAAGCCTTATGAAATTTGTTTTATATGACACACCCATAAATGCACACTAAGACAGTTTTAATATACTTTACAGTTTTTCTAGCTGCATTTCTATCAATATTTTTCATTATTTTTATTTCTTCATTCATAAATAAGATAGTGTTATGATGAGCTGCTTCATCCACTAAATGAGAGAGTACTGAAGGAAGCATTTAGTCTTTTTTAAAATATGGCATTTTAAAAAATCAGAAAAGAGCATGCGTGAGGTAGTTAAATGATTAATAATAATACATTAGGATTGCTATAGACTAAACATATAAATGTTCAAACAGGCTTAATTTCTTTTGTCAGTAATCATAGAAAATGAAAAAACATACTACTTCTATTACTTGATGTCTCCAATTTCATGTTAGCATTTAGTTTTACAGGTTAGCCTTAATGCTAGCAACAATCAGCTTAATCAATGTGAAATCATTATCTGTTTACAGTTAGGAAGAGTCACTGATTGCATAAACAAGCTATTGCGCAAATAAAATCTACACACTCCTCATGTATACTAAACACATGGTTTCCTGCATAAAAGATGCAATATTAACTTTAAAAATATGGAATTTAAGTCATTAGCAGAAAATATGGTCTACTCGCACTGTCAAAGAAAGGTTATATTCATCTATCAGCAAAGATATTATTTTTATTAGCTGAACAATAGTGTTTTTTAATATAGATTTGTTAACTAGGTAAGCCCCCTGATGACAAGTGTCCTTTCTCAATGGCATCCCAAGTGTACTGCCTGGTTAAGTGAATTGCTCCGAGTCACACAGTAAGCAAATGGGGTGTAAGGAATCACAGCAGTTCTTTAACAGCTCACAGCCTTAATCTTATATGCCAGCTTTCAGGAAGACTAATATCTATTTAATTCAGTATTAAACTGTATCAACCAAAAATATAACTACCCTTCTATATGGGATCATGGAATTTATATTGACAAAAAAAACTATCCTTTGAAAATTACCTTTCCAAAATTGTAAGAAATCTGTTTTCATCGTATAACTTATATCTAAAGGTATGGCATCCATGTTCAGGTCTGTAATCATTCCACTGTACTTGTAAGTCATTAGGCTGATCATTTGGCATAATGCCCCTCTCTGTATGTACTTATCCAAACACCGGTCACAACTGGAATGAACATATTGCTTCCTCATCAAGAAAATCAAGGGCCTAAATCATAAAAACTACATGGGCCATGATATAGGCTAGTGAGTTGTGATCCCTGCATTGGCCAGGCTTGTAAAGGCCCCAGGGTCATTAGCTAGTATACACCTATGAGCCTATAAAACTATATAGATTAAGCAGACATTATCTTGTCAGACCTATTACATGTTCATAAGTCCAATGACCGCAATAACTCCTGCTCAATCTCTTCTGTAACAAATAGATCATATTGGACGGATAGCTATGTATTACAGAGAATTCCACTTTTGTGGAACTGTTTTCCTATCCACAGAATGCAAAATATTTAACTTATCATATTGAAATATAATTTGGATGAATGGATGAGTAACCACAAATTCAGTCACTGATTTAGCACCTTTGCCCCTTATGGGTAGTGGCAATATCTACATCTCCCAACATATTCTTGTTCTTCCAGTCTCTGGGCTATTTGTACACAAAATATGAAGGATAAACACTTTCATAGATTCATACTAGGGTAACTGCCCCTGTGGGCCATTTATTAAGCCTAGCCAATTACCCCATGTGAGACTTGAACCCTGTACCTAGTGTCTATAAAGTGAACATCTTAACCATTATGCCAATTTGGTTATTTGATTGAAACTCTGGTGTTTATTGTACTTAGATATTTAGTATTCTCATGTTTTCTACTTTATTATTTTTTATTAAATATTTTTAGAACTTTCACTGTGGCTGGTCTTTTACAGAATACATTTAACATCTTGAGAGTACTTGTGCTTATTTTAGTGAAGCCTTGGCCAATCTTAAAAGCCTGGCTGCTTTGGTTGCATTCTACCATTTATGTAGTCTACCTACTTGCCCAGGACTGCCAGCAGCCAACAGCACCAGTCCCCTACACCTTTATGACCAGACCCTCATTCCTTACACTGCCATTACTACCATTGTTATTCATATCTCTTATCCCTTAATACTACTTTTTTCTTACTCTTTTCCTTTTTCTATCCCCTTCCTTACCTCCATACATCTGATTCTAAACCTTTGCCCACTAGGTGGCTCCCTTCTACTTCTAGGTTCTCCTTCCTTGGCTCTTTGCTACACTTACTGGTTACACTGACTTCTACCTGGAACTTTAGTCTATTAAGTACACTTTTCCTTTCCCCTGGCCCTTGCCAAACTACCCTCATATTTTAACTTGTCTACTACAAATCTGCTTATAATATACCCCTATACTTCTTACTATTTATACTACCTGTTTTAACTTACCTGCTGTTATTCTACCTGACTGATTGATTTCCTCTCAGCCCTTTTCTACTCCTTTGTCTCTTCCCGCTCCGTTCGCCCTTCGGGCTCACTCCGCTCCCCTCCCTGCCCCCAAATTCCACCCACCCCTGGAGCCTCTACATTTATTCCTACGTAGCCCCACCCTCCCCACCTACAACCAATCATAACTTGTTCCTCTCTCCACCCACTCCATAATAGTCTCCTCCCTCATTCACCCATCTGCTATTCTGAACACATACCTTTATATACTGTCACTAACTCTACTTATCATGTCCAACCTACACCTTCCTCTGCTACTACTAACTCTTCTAACTACTCTTTCCTCTACCTATCTCATAACCTACTATGAGCAATCTTTACATCTTACTTTTAGCATCCCACACAAACACACCCCAGCTACCCCCCCAACTACACCCACAACCCATCTCAGTCCTATATACAGTAACTCCTATCTTGAACCAAAATATCATCATCTTTCGCACATCAAATACCTTATTCATAGCCTCACAAAACATATTTACTATTGCAAACTCTCACAATTTAATCACCTTATAGTAAGTTTCTCATTGATTGATGGGGACATACACCCCAACCCTGGCCCAGACACCTCCACACTATCCCCTAAATGCCAACAAATGAAAACAATGTCTACACCAAATACTAAACCTCCCAAATCTCTCTCAATAGCTCATCTTAACATCCGTAGCATATGCAATAAAATCCCTGCTCTTCATGCTCTACTAGAAGTCCAACAATTTGACATTCTCTGTCTTACGGAAACATGGCTCAAACCCACAATAAAAGATAATGAAATTATCCCCCCTGGCTATAACATCCTAAGACAAGACCGCCTAAATAAAAAAGGGGGCGGAGTAGCTATACTCTTCAAAACTGGACTGGAAGTAAGTAAAACAAATCATACCCTTCCAAATGACACTAATGTTGAAATTATTATTTCCAAACTTTCCCTCAGCCCTCACAAAACTATAAATATTATCTGTACTTATCTTCCCCCAGGCAACAATCCTCCCATATTAGAAGACCTACTAAACTGGTTCTCACTTAATCTCCTTCAAGAAACAATACTTTTACGTGACTTTAATATTGATTGGAACTTATGCAAACAAACTAATCCATCTACCCTTATTAATTTGCATGGATTCTATCAAACCATTAACTCCCCAACTAGAACAAACAAAATCAATAATCAAGAAACCATACTTGACTGGATCTTAACAAATAGTCCCCAACAAAAGTATTCAACAGGAACCCTCCCAGATGACCTTAGTGACCACTCTCTAACATATATTATTAGGCATAAAACACATCTAGCTATACCTCCCCTAATTCGTTTATCTCGTAGCAAAAAACATTTCGACCCCAATCGGTTTCAAAATGAACTTAGCCTAGTTAACTGGTCACCTCTAAAAACTCTCCCTATAGATGAAGCTGTTGACCACTTTAATAATATTTTTCTTACCATTCTTGATCATCATGCCCCCTTGCGTTCTATACGCATGAAATGTAAGACAGCTCAATGGCTCACAAGCAAAACTAGACAGCTAATCCTTAGTAGGAATAATGCCTGGACTAAATGGCGAACCACTAAAGACTCTTTTGATCATCTTACCTTCAAACAAGAAAGAAACATGACAAAGCTAGCTATCTTAAAAGATAAAAAGAACTTTTATACCCAACTACAGCAATCCTCCACCACCAACCACATACATTTTGGAAATCTATTAACACACTACTATCCCCTGGCAAAGTTGCAGCACCCAATCCACTAGGCTCCAGCCCTGATTCTCCCTTACAAACAGCAAATGCATTCAATACCTTCTTTACTTCAGCAATACTTAAACTAGCCAACCAACAAAGCCCTGACACCTCTATACTAGCTAACCCAAGCTGCACTCCACCACTATTTCAACTCAAACCCATACCTACCTCCTATATTCTATACTTACTTCAAAAACTTAAACCTTCAACCCCCTCAGCTGACAAATTACCAGCTGATTACCTCCAGCTAGGTGCTAAAGCTATAGCCTACCCTATCTCTATACTAATTAACAGGACCCTAAAAGAAAGTACTATACCTTCACTCTGGAAAATCTCTCACATCATCCCTCTTTTCAAAGGGAGTGATTTGTTGGAGTATTCCAACTACCACCCTAAAGTGCTGCTATCTCCTATTGCAAAAATAATGGAGAAATGCATCCACAAACAGTTACTTAATCACCTCCCATCCAGTAATCTCCTTGCTAACTGCCAACACGGGTTTCGTCCATGCCATAGCACCACCACAGCCTTATTATCTTTTATTGACTCCATTAACAAAAACCGCAATAACAATATTCTCTCGTCAGCATTTTTTGTAGACCTGTCAAAAGCCTTTGACATGGTCAATCATCAACTCCTCCTACATCGTTTAAAATCTCTCTCTCTTGACAATTTTGCCTTAAACTGGTTTACGTCCTATCTTCATAATTGGAAACAAGCTGTTTTATGGGAAAACCATCTTTCTGAACTTCTCCCTACCACTATAGGGGTCCCTCAGGGCTCCATCCTAGGTCCTCTTCTATTTTCCATCTTTATTAACGACCTGTATCTTGCCACCCCTCTAACTACTTGTATTCAATATGCTGATGACAACACCATTATTTGCTCTGCCACAAACCAAGCTGACCTCCACTGCCTTACCCAAAAAACTTTTACCACTATAGAGAAATGGTTCTCCAATCACTGTCTCCTCCTTAACCCAAAGAAAACCAAACTTCTCCTCTTTGCACCCACACACCTGTCTCCCTCTATTAACTTCACACTTACTTCTAACAATGGCACCCTTATCTCTCCAGACCAAACAACCAAACTTTTGGGTATTACTATTGACAACCTACTAAAATTTGACTTTCATATTAACTCTATCATAAAAGCAACTAATAGAAAATTAGGTTCTCTCTACAGAAACAAATCTTTCTTAACTCCTGAAGCTAGAACTACCATAGCTAGAACCCACTTAATCTCTACCCTATTATATGCTTCCCCCATATACACTAATCTTTCAAAATATAACCTCAATAATCTTACAGCAGCATACAACAACATTGCCAGGTTTGCCACTGCCTCTCCATATAAAACTCATCATTGCCTGAATCTCCTAAAACTAGGGTGGCTGGAGTTACTCCACCTAATTCAATACTATCAGCTTGCAATTGCCCGCAAAGCCCTTCATCACCCTGAGAATACACCAATGCTCTCCACCCTTATAAAACCCTATAACAACCTAAAAAACCTACGCTCCTCTAATAAAATACTGATTCAAACTTCTCTATCAAAGAACATCGCGGGTGACTCCATATTTTCCAACTCAGTTGGTAAAATTTGGAATCAACTTCCTCAAGACCTCACAGTCCTAACTTCAATTCCACTATTTAAAACTAAACTGAAACACTTTCTAACCAACCACTGGCTATGCTCTTGCAATAACCCTAGCTGATCTTTTTACCTCCTCCCTTCTCCTGCCCCCTCTCCTCTTTCTCCCAACTCTGTTACTTCACACTTTCCATTTCTGTTGGGTAACTGTCTCTCCCTACTAAAAATAGACTTCACTCAAATTTCTATTGTTAAACTTTTAAATAATGTAATTAATTCTGTTACATATTATGTTTACCTGAACTTATGTAACTGCTATGTCTCTGTCTGATCACCTTTTACTGAACATCCTGTAATTGTGGTTCAAACGCCTTGTTTATTATTGTACATTCTTGTATTTTATACCTGTCATGTAGTAGATAGCAGAGCTTTTCTCCCCGGGCCTCCACTGAAAATGGACATGTATCCAGTTGGACTAACCTGGTTAACACATGTAAAATAAAATAAAATAAATAAAATAAAATAAAATGTTAGTATTGATTTTACTCAGGATAACTGGATACCCTTGTAAGAGCCTGAGAGTGATTGATTTCTAGCAGCAAAGTTGCCTTATAGTCTGGGTAGAAGGGGTATAGTTAGTAAATCTGTACCAGACTTTCCCAGGAGTGTGTGTGTGTGTGTGTGTGTGTGTGTGTGTGTGTGTGTGTGTGTGTGTGTGTGTGTGTGTGTGTGTGTGTGTGTGTGTTAAAATCAAATACCCATGTGTGGGTGTGTCAGCTACTTGGAACTGTGACACAGTGTTCCAAATTGAGTCTTATTTGGGATCTGAAAAGACAGATAGTCCAGAACCAGGTCTAGACCATGTTCTCTGTTTACTCTTGGGGGAAATTGTGCTTGATGCAGAGAGCTGCATCTTAAAATACTGTGTAAATCCATTCCTGTTTTTAGTGACCATCTCTCACCAGTGTCAGTGGTGGGGACTGAGGCTCTTTGATTACTGACACACACACACACACACACACACACACACACATACTTGTAGTGAATTGTTCGGAACACCCAGTAAAGAATAGCAGTTCCTTGATTATATTGGCTTGAGTTCATTTGCCTGAGTTCTGCCTGCTTTTAACTAGAATGAGTCTTCGGTGAGTTATGTCGTGCCTAGAGGTGTCTGGTCTGAGATCAGCATACTGCTGAGAAAGAGTGAAGTGGATACTTTATTACCTTTCAGTAATTGTACTTTCTCTGATAATTGGCAACCCTGGACTGAGAAATATTAAAGTAAGAGGGTGTAAGGTTGCTCCTGAAATAAATTTGTCTATAATTTTTCACATCAGCTCCTAAATTGCTGAACATGTATATGTTTTCAATCTATCTATCTTTCTATCACTCTGTCTGTCTGTCTATATATCTATCCGTCTATCTGTTTCTCAGATTTACTGTTGCAGATGTGGTCATGGCTGAAAACAATCCAGGAAGTAACAGTTCATTTACCCAGTTAAATAAACCAAATGAAATTCATATTGGCAAGTATCAACAACATTTAAATGAGACATATAATCCTCTTTTGGTTGCAAGTATTCACCTTTACCAGATATTAAATTTAAGGTGAATTCTTGTACTTTTGAAGATGTGACTAAAACGCCTTACAAAATAGTTAAACTGCATATTTAAATGGCTCCTTATACTTTGCTGTCACTTGATGTGGGTGAGCTATGAAGATAAAGATTGCTTGTGTAAGTTTGTCATCATAAAGATCTTTTTTTGACCATGAGAATCCCACACAAACTGCCAGTGCCTTTAATACCTTTTTCACAGAAGCCACTCAAACTCTTGCCAATCAGCTAGCACCTGATAGCTTAACTCTGCTAATCTCAAGTACTAGCCCAGCCTCTCCATTTCACTTGCAACCAGTACCAACATCACGCATTCTCAACATTATCCAAAAACTTAAACCTACTCCCTCAGCTGACCAACTGCAAATAGCAGCCAAATCTATAGCCTATCCCATTTCCATCCTGATTAACAGAACCATAATCGAAGGTTACATCCCAGATATCTGGAAAATCTCTCACATTATTCCCCTACATAAAGGTGGCAACTCTAATGAATTTTCTAACTACCTCCCCATAGCCTTACTTTCTCCTCTGGCAAACATAATGGAAATATGCATCCACAGTCAACTACTAGACCACCTTATCCAAAATAACTTACTTTCCAAATGTCAACATGGATTTAGGCCATTCCATAGTACTACCACTGCCCTCTTATCCTTTTTTGACTGCATTAATAAAAACTGTAACAACAACATTCTTTCCTCTGCACTCTTTATCGATCTTTCAAAAGCATTCGATATGATTCACCACCAGATACTTATAAATATCCTCAAATCCCTTTCACTAGATGCATTAGCTATAAAATGGTTCCAATCCTACTTAGATAATAGACAGCAGGCTGTGCTATGGGATAATCTGTCTACCCATCTCCCCATTACTCTTGGTGTCCCTCAAGGTTCCATATTAGGACTTATTCTATTCTTAGTTTTTATTAACAACCTTCACTCAGTAGCTACCTGTATACAATATGCAGATGTTTCCACATTAACATGCTTGGCCCTTCTCCATCTGAACTACAGTCCCTAACCCAAAAGGTGTTTAATACGTAGAACATTGGTTTACACAGTGCTGCCTCCTCTTGAACCGCAAAAAAACAAAACTCTTGCTCTTCACTCCTACCCGGAAGTCCTCCCTAGTAGATTTCACAGTCATATCTAATAATGGTACTCTCATTTCTCCCAATCCAACTACCAAACTCCTTGTAATAACAATAGACAACAACCTTAACTTTGACACTCATATTAACAACACAATGAAAACTGTAAATAGAAAACGGGGCTCCCTCTATAGGGTCAAACTCTTCCTTACTCCAGCAGCCAGAATAACTATTGCCCACACCCATCTAATCTATACACTCCTCTATGCCTCACCCATTTATACTAATCTGTCAAAAAATAACCTCAACAAACTGGAAAACTCCTGCAATAACATTGCCAGATTTGCCACTGGCAATCCATTTAGAACCCACCACTGTTACAATTTAAAGCAGCTAGGATGGCTTGAGCTAAAAAATCAGCTAAAATTTCACCAACTTACCATTGCCCACAAGACCCTTTACCAACCTACTAATACTTCAATACTTTCTACTCTCATTACCCCCTACAAAAATCTTAATACCTTACGCTCTTCAAATAAACTACTTGTTTGCATAAGTAAATCCAACAACTTGGTTGGAGACTCTCTGTTCTCTAACACTATTGGGAAAAACTGGAACCTACTTCCCAGTGAACTTGCATCACTGTTCTCAATATCACCTTTCAAATATAAACTGAAATTATACCTTACAACACATTGGTTATGCCCCTGTACTAACCCTGACTAACTTCCTCTTTGTATTACTAGCTACTGCTTACCCACTACTTCTCTGTACTAAGTCCAGTTTCCTTGATAACAAAGAGAGTTTTATCTTGTAGATAATATCAATGTTTGTAGTGATTTCATTTTTATGGTTTGTTATATGTATGTGATAGGTTTGTGATATAGTTGTGGAATGAGCTGTTATCATTTGTTAAATTATGTATTGTACCAACATTTTTATTAGAATTGTGTTCTTGGAGCTTATCTCCCCGTGCCTCTACTGAAAATGGGTATATATCCAATTAGACTAGCCCGGTCAACAAATGTAAAATAATAAAATAATAATAATAATAAAACAGAATTTTGCATGCTGCATTTTCTCTTTTGTTTCATGTAAATGTTTTGCCGTCAAAGAAAAAGCAGCTGAGAAAACTGAAAGTTTTTCTTGTGTGACATGTAATTTGCTAGGGAGGTGTTCTTGTCCATGAAACAGTAGTGATCAACACTTGTTTATGTCATAACTAGTGTGTGAGTGCCCTTCTTTTCTGCTGAAGGTTGAGTTTCTGGTATATTGGGAATTTCCCCATTACTCGTGATGGTGCAATCTTAGAGTGCAAGCTAAGAGTAGGAGTATATAAGTACTTGAGTTATGGAGGGTGCAAGGGACTTGCCCTCTGCTAAAACATTTTTTTGTGTGTTTGTATGTGTGTGTGTGTGTGTGTGTGTGTGTGTGTGTGTGTGTGTGTGTGTGTGTGTGTGTGTGCTTTATTCTTATAGAATTCTGCTTCTTCTCCTGGAGTTTTGATCATTTCTGCTCACATTTATCTGAGGTGATCACAAAAAACAAGTGTCTTGTCAGGGAGCTGTCTTGAAGAGGTAGAGTAAGGTGATTGCTGTGTTGAAGGAGGCATAAAAATGCAGTTTAACAAAGACATGTTAGAAAGTCAGAAAATATACCGATCCAGTTGAAAACTGATTCATAACACCATCTTTCCTTTGAGGATATGCTTTCCTTTTGAGTGTTGGTGAGAGGTAGTATGAATCTTTAATATCAATATCAGACAATGTGCTTCCTTGTGTGTTTCTTTCAGGCCCATACTGTGCAGGTGTAAGCATAAATAACCTTTCATCAATTTCCACTCTAAAATTGGAGGCTGCTTAAAGGAGGCTAGCTGAATCTGTGTACAAAACCTTAAATAACAGTAGTTCTCTTTTTTCTACTTGAGCAGAAGTGGCCACATATCCTACTACTATTATTACATAAGCAAGCTTTTTCCAAGATGAACTTTGTAGAGGCCTTAGTGCTTGAAGTTTTCATATATATAATAGATCAATCCTAATATGCTTTTCTGCACATTAACAAAATATTTTTAGTCCTCTATTATGTGGATGCAGTGTATCCAGTTATCTTTCCCCTTAATGTTTATAACTTGACCTGGATATTTACAGCTTCAGTAGCACACCTTTTTTGCAGAAAGCTGTGGGTTCTATTCCTACATCAGGTATGTGGATTAACTTGCCAGTACTGACAATGCACTGCAGCATGGGGATGGGGGTGTTGTACTCCTGAGGATGCCATCCTTTATATGAGATGTTACAATGAGGTACCATCTGCATGTGTTAGTATAGCTCAGGTGGATGGAAACAATACCATGGAACTTATCAAAAATAGTTGGGTATGTTCACTAGTGCCTGGCCAAATTTCTCCAAGTGAGTATGAATACCATCTCTGGTATCCCTGGAAAAGAGGCTATTGGCCTATTGAGACTAACCAAGTCAACAAGGTGTAAATTAATTAATTAACTTAATAAAGAAGGATGAAAAGGAATAACCTAGTTCAGCAGGAAAAGTGTGCAGCAATGTCTCTTTGAGAAAACATTTTGTGGAAAGAAGTGCAGACTGTTGAGATTAAAAGTAGTTTAATGATGGGATACAGATTTGGCCAAACACTTCTTTGCATGACAGGAAGTGCTCCAGACAACATATGGTCTAAGGTAACAAGACATATAAACCATGATTTCACCAATTAAGTGCAGAGACAGCTTAGGTGGAAGTGAAGGGAACCAACTGCAGGACTTCCAGTTAAAGGAGAGAAAGACTCTGATTAGGTGGATTTCCTTGTGCAGAGCAGCATCACATGCTAACATGTCATATTATGGCCCCATTTCAAGTCTCTTATCTCTTATTTTTGTGTCTTGCTTGAGTAACTGGTTTAATGAAAATGCTGTTAGTGTCTCACCAAGAATCAGTTATGACATTCAGATAGGTGGATATCCAGATATGCAAGTAACTGTGCATATTAGGAAGATCCAAAGAGGTAAAAAGCAGTCCACATACAGGGGCTGTCTAGAATACAGCATAGCTGGTGTTGGGGATGGACACTGTTTTATGGTCTGACCTTACAAGAGAGGACATTACACTATGGCATGTGTGGCACTCTCCCAAATTATTGAGGCCAGATCTAGTTATGTTTGCTCCCCTGTTTGACATATTGACAATCTGGTCCAGGAGGTTTGTGTTTACAAAATCCAAGAATCTCTGTGACTACACATTTGGTGTTGCATATAATTCCCAATTAATTGTGGGTTAATTAAAGTAACCCATGAATATGGCATTGTGATGGATGGTGAGTGTTTCTAGTAAGTGTAAATGCATGTTATGAGTTTTCTGGGTCATAGAGGGAGATCTATAGCTTTCAAAGAAGTGGTATTGGATTTTGCCTATGGTCAAACATGGAGAATCTCAAGTGCATCATCCTGTTTGACCATAATTGAGGTATATTTAGTTTTGATATAAACTGAGACACCACCACCTTTAGTCCCTGTCTGTGTAGTAGCTGGTTTAAATGTGTGGAAGACATTATAGTCTTGTACTGCCATTTTGTTCCCTGTGGCTTTAAACCATGTGTCAGTGACTGCAAAGACTTCAGCATTCTCTAAGATGAGGAGAGCTTGTAGGGAGTAGAGCTTTTTGTTTAGGCTCCTAGCATTGAGCAGTAACACCGTTAGGTTTTCTTGATTTTGATTTCAATGTCATAAGTACTTTTAGTTACCAGAATGACAAATAATGCACCCCCCTTAGACTGAAACCAGAAACTAAGCCATTTATTGAGGTTAGTCATCGTCTGTTTGTTTTGTGGCATCATCCTTGGAGAAGATAACATTTTTCTCAATGCTAGCCTCATACCAGCCTGAGACACCTATTATGAGAGCTCCATGATGTCTTTTTTCATATAGTCTATGGAACTACATCTCAGGTCATTTACACCCACGAGCCATACCGGTACTACTAGCCCAGTGACCTCGTGCTTGCATAATGTGGTAAATTCTGGCCCCTGATAAGCAATTGACTGTGACTTTCTCATTATTCAGCCAGGTGAGAGAGACATCTGCGTGTCTCACAATGGAGCCTTGAATGACCAGAATGTTGGATTGTGTGGTGACTTATCTTATGGGTTTAGAAGTAAAGGCTCCATAAGATATGGCTTTATGTGTTGATGTGGGTGCTGTTTAGAAACAGTACATTTAGGGCTGCTGAGGGTAGTTGCTATGTTCACATTGTCTAGTATGTCTCTGGGGTTTAGGAAGGTTACCTTTAAGTGCGTCAGCATATGTTGGGATATTTGGGATAGTTAGGACTGATGCTATAATGTTCAAATTATACAAGGCTCTTGTAAGACCAACTAGCATGTCATTATCAGAAATAGGCTCATTAGAGAAAATACAATGTGGGTTTACCAAAAGGGTTACATCTGTGGAAACCCATACTATGACAAAAGACTAAAGAAATTAAATCTATTTAGTATTCTTTATATGCAGCTGAGAAGTAAACTTTGCATAGACTTTAGAGCAGTAAATGATTCCAGACCAAAGGAAAACAGATCCATTTCTTGAGAACCACTTCCCCAAAACAGGTGCAAGAGTCATTTATATAGAATTTGAATATACAATAAAATTTAAAGAGACTATTTTATTACACAATCAGTTCCACACCTATGGAATAAACTACTGTCCAAAATAAGGAAGGTACATGAAATAGTTTGTGTTCTTTTAAGTATTATATAGATAATTTCTTTGGAAGATAAAAAATAGGTTTTGTATAAAAGAAGCTGCTTTATTAAAAGGTCTGTTGACTAGAATGTAGCTAAACTATTTAAGAACTTCTTAAAACATTGCTAAGTGGCTATATAATGAGGGTAGATGGATGGGGAGTTCTGGTAAGATGTAAGATAGGAGAGAGGGATGGGGGTAGGAATGCAAAATGGCCATAATAATGAGGACGGAGCGTTTTTCTAGAGTTATTTCAGAGAACTAAATAGGATAGACAGAGATAGTGATAGGCTAACAATAGTAGTAGATTATAAAATATTTCAGATGGAGAGTTAAATAAGTTATAGGTAGTAATTAAGTTTTACAGGAACTACCAGTGAAATGTTAAGAGAGGGTGCTGAGGAAAAGGGGATGGCGAATGTGTGATAGCAGAAGTGAGGAAGTAGTGGGAATATAACTTTACAAGAAATAAACACAGGCAAGCTACCAAAAGCGGCATGATATTTCTGGATAAGGAGAAATGAAGAGAGGTTAGAGTGGAGATGATAGAAAGGAGTGCTTTTGGTATGGTTGGAATGGATGCAGGGAGAGAACAGAAGAATTACCTGGAGATAGAATCCATGAAAATGGAGAGTTGCAGAGAAGATAATGATGATGGTGGCTCAGGTGGTGATAGCTAATACAAAGAAGGTAAAATCAGAAGAGTAAGAATGGTGGGATAGGTGAAGGACAGCCTGTATGGGCATGATTATGGTTTAGATGGGGTTACTCAAACCTAGAAGAAAAAAAGTAAAAAAAAAAAATGTTCGGCAGAAAGTTATTTTATATTAAAAGTTATGTTTAATACAAAATGGGTATGGAGAAGAAGAGATGCAGGATTTATGGATGAAATCTAAGATCTGAAAGAGGAGATAAAATGGTTGATAGAGTAATATAGAAACTGAGCTATGTTGGCAAGGACTTGGGCAAAGAGCTAAGGTGGGATGTGGAGTGAAGGTTATTGCTGTGGCAGCTCAAGGTTCAAAGAAAAGAAGCTAGGATGCACATGATGGAGACAAGAAATGCAGAAAGGTTACAGAGCAGAGGCTGTTAGGAGAGTATCTATATCTATATCTATATCTATATCTATATCTATATCTATATCTATATCTATATCTATATCTATAATACCTATAATTCAAAGTGGCCAATCCTGGTAGGCATATGGGTGCCAGGACTAGAAAAGATGACAGTGTAGAATTCTCAAAATATGGAAACATTCCTACAATGAGGCCAGTCCATGCCCAGGGGGAGGATGCCCCCCTCTCCAGTTGTAGAAGAAAGTAGTAGTCCACAAAATTCACAAAAACTGATAGGCTAAAGAAGAGCCATAAAGACGATAAAGTGGACTATTGAGGATAAGAAATTATGTATTGTTACTATTATGCAAAAAGCCCAGAATTTCCTGACACAAGGTGTGATGCCTGTGTCCTGGCCCAGCAAACAAGGAGCCTCAATCTTCCCCACTAACACCAGTGAGAGGCATCCATATAGGGAAAGGATAATAAATACATACACAGTAAAGTACAATTTCCCTTAAGAGCACACAGAGATCACAGTCAGTCTGGGGCTGGTTTCTCCCTATCTCTCCAGGTCCCCAATAAGAGTTCCCACTGACACAGCTATAAGGTTTAGATTTCAGCCTACTGGGCAAGCTAAAACCTCCAGCACCCTCTCTGTCCAATCAGTACGTTGTGTCCCTGCCCAAGTAGCTAACACACATACACTTTGAGATAAGAGTTATATACAACCACACAGACACTCCTGAGGAAGGCTGGCACAGGTTCTCCAGCTGTGCCCCTTTTACCAAGACTATACAGTAGAAATCACTGCCACCACCCAGCTAATATTTATAAGCTACTCAAAGGCTCATATGAAGGGTGAACAATTATTACTGTGCAATATTATTATCCAAATGGTAAGTGTGACTGAACAGTCAAAGCTTATTAGAGTGACTAGGCACAGTATCACTATATACATGCAATGTACTCTAGAGCTTAAATTAACTCTACATAAATCAGACACAGTTAAAAGGTATAAAAATATTTAATAATAAATAATAAAAACACAAGACAATACTTCTTACTGCACAGTGCTGCTCAAGAGTTCAGAGATCACAGAGAAATACTTAAAATAATACCGTAGAAAAGTTCTGACATCAACATAGAAAACACACTTTGTCTAATATTCCTAATTCCTAGCTATTTCTAAGAGATAACACAGTTCTAAATAACTTACATATAGAACAGGCAGAGTGGTGAGCTGAATGCTCACAAGACAAATGCTCTGAGCTCTCTGATTCTTTCTCTTTAAATTGATAATACAGAGCTGCTTCACATTACATCATTCTTCACACTTCTCGCGTGTTCCCAGGCTAACACAAACTACATTTACATTCTTTACACCTGGTCAGAAAGCAGATCAATAAAGAACATTTATACATGCAAATTTTAGACATTAACTCTGGTCTTAAAACAACAGGCAGGATGCCTCCCTCTAGACATATCGGCTCTGAATTTTAACATCAAAGTCAGTCATGAAATGCTTGACTTAGCTTTCTTACAGCAGAGTGCACTGTTGTTAAATTTTTGCAGTTCAATATCCAATGCAGTCATTTCACATTTAAGAGAACAAGTCTGTGGCTGACATTAATATTTAAAAATGACAGAATTATCTACAGAATTCTATCTGGCTAGGCTGGCAGCCTTTACATATCTTCACACATCTACCCCCGGAGAACTCAAGCTAGTTTTTTAAGTGACCCTTGAGAAATGTTGCTTGAGAGGATTAGGTCTATCTCAGTATACCTTACCCCATTCCCTGTCTTGAAACTCCATCTGCATTGGCATTGCTAATCCCACTGCGGTGCTTCACTGACATATCATATTCTTGCAACCCTAGGCTCCATTATAGCAACTTGGCATTTTGCTGGCTGGCTCTGTTCTTCCTTGTCAGGTCTGTGAGGGGAGCAACTATGGTACTATAACTGGGGGCAAACTTTCTGTAGTACCCTGCTGTCCCTAAGAATGCCATCACCTGCTTTTTGGTAACAGGTGCAGGCCATGCCTGAATGGCTTCTACTTTGGCAGGTTCTGGCCTGATCTTACCACTCCCCACTCTATGTCCCAGGTAGGAGACCTCTCTCATACCCACCTGACATTTGCTGGGCTTAATGGTCAACCCTGCCCTTTGTAGTCTTCCCTGCACCTCCCTGACATGCTGACGGTGCTCTTGCCAGGAATGGCCGTAGATGGCAATATCATCTAGGTAAGCAAGGGAAAACCCTCCTGCTCCTGCTGGGATATTATCTACCAGCCTCTGGAGAGTCGCTGGGGCATTTTTCATCCCAAAGGGCATCTTTGTGAACTCATACAAGCCAAAAGAAGTTACAAAGGCTGACCTCTCTTTAGCATTGGGAGTCAAGAGCACCTTTCAGTAACCTTTGGTAAGATCAGTGGTTGAAAGATACTTAGCCCCACCCAGCTGCTCTAGGGCCTCATCTGTCCTAGGCATAGGGTAAGGATCTGACTCTGTGTGACTATTTAATTTCCTGTAGTCCACATAGAACCTGGTGCTACCATCCTTCTTTGGCACCAGCACTATTGGGGAGGCCCAGGGACTGTTGGACTCTTGAATTACCCCTAGTTCCAACATTTCCTGTATCTCCTCTCTCAGAGTCTGCTTCACTCTCTCAGGCACCCTATAAGGGGCCTGTCTAATAGGCCTTTGGGTCCTATATCCACCTTGTGCTGCACCAGGTGGGTGCATCCTGGTTTCCCAGTGAACATGTCCCCAAACTCCTGTAACACTGCTCAGATTTTTCAAACCTGGGTAGGAGATAGCTGCTGGGACATTGCTACCCTTTCCACTGAGGTGTCAGGCCGAGCCTCACTGAGGATATCAGTCACCAGATCTGCCTCAGACTCCTCCTGCAATCCACTGCAAATGCTCAGCACAAGGGCCTTCCTATCATGGTAAAGTTTCATCATGTTAACATGGTACAATTTATGCCCCCGCCTCTTGCCTAGCAGTTCCACCATGTAGCTAACATCACTTACCTTTCTTACCACCTTGTAGGGTCCCTCCCAAGCTGCTTGCAGCTTGTTGTGTCTGACAGGAATGAGAACCATTTCTTGCTGCCCCTCAGCATACTCTCTAGCTAGAGCATTCCTGTCATACTACACCTTTTTCTGTTGTTGGGCTTCTACCAGGTTCTCCTGGGCCAAGCCCATGAGTTCCCTGGACCTTGTCCTGAGGTTTAGGACTTATGCCGCAACAGACTCCTTGTTAGGTTCACACTCACCTTCCACTCATCTCGAATTAAATCTAGAGGTCCCCTCACCCTATGCCCATACAGCAACTCAAAGGGTGAAAATCCTGTGGATTCCTGGGGAACCTCTCTGTAAGCAAACAACAGATGGGGCAAATGTCTGTCCCACTCCCTCTTAAACTGGTCTGCAAATGCCTGTAGCATGGACTTGATTGTAGGGTTTAACCGCTCAACAAGACCATTAGTCTGGGAATAGTAGGGGTGGTTTTCATGTGCTTCACCCCACAGTACTTCCACAGACAAAACACTAGAGGCCAGCATAAATAGTCCAATACTTTATTGTAGTCACCTTCAAGCACATAAAAATATCCCAAAAATGAATCCAAATTCAGACCGGTTTCGGCAAATGCATTCTTCAGTGAAAAGCAATCATGTCAATAAACACAAGACATCCTGAATATTTATGTGGTACACCAGCCAATGGCAATCAATGGTATGGTCCATACTCCTATTTTTTAATAAAATGTACTGTTGGAATGATGCATATAAAAAACAGCATATTCGTGGTAATTAAAACCACATTAACATCCAATTAATATTGGTATATGTATATGGATGTTATTTAGAAATAATATCCATATAAGTATAAAATAATGTATTTAATATTCAAAAGTTGGTTTGTGGTTGTGAGCTTCTGTCAATCAACTGCATCAGTAATTAGTTAGTTAGAGCCTGCAACCTAGCCCAGTGTGATATACTCATGTACAGGGACTTAACATCAAGTGTACACATTAACCAGTGAGGTTCTAATTGTGTATCCTGTATAATTCGTAAAAATTGCGTGGTATCCTGTTTCCTAGCCCTAACTTGTTTGAGTAATGGTTTGAGCTTTTCGGTTAGCAATTTTTACGAATATTGCAATATTGGTTGGAGAAAGCTGAACTGTACCCACCGGGTTTCAATACACTTATTATCTGCATGTCCGAGTATGTACTTAGTAAAAATGTCTTAAACTTCCAAGGAGAGTGCTACTGGCAACTATGGGGTACGGCCATGGGGGCATCTTTTGCCCCCATATATGCTGATCTTTTTATGGCCTACCTTGAGGAATGCCTTATTTACAGCCCAATGCACAACATCTATATGGTTGAGACTGACATCTGGCGGAGATATGTGGACGACTGCTGGATGGTGTGGCATGCTGATTCATCATATCTATATGAGTTTGTGGAATATCTTAACAGTAACATCTGGGGAATTGAGTTTTCTGTTACATTTCATTTTGACACTATCAATTTTCTGGATGTTACTGTTTATCGAAATGATGATCATACTTTGAGTACTAAAATTTTCCGTAAATATCCGCAATATAATACATTACTTCATGCTTCTAGCATGCATCCACGCCACACCATCCGCAACATCCCCAAATCTCAATTTCTCAGAATCAAACGTATTAGCTCCTCAATTACTGATTATGAGGATGCTAAAGTTGATCTGGAAAATAGATTTTTGGAGAAGGGGTATCGTACTATTGATATTGTATCCGCCAGTGCATGCTCGGATGAGCAGAATAGGAACACATTGCTTGAGTATAGGGACCGTACATTGATTCCACAGGATACCACCCTCAGGTTCATTACTACATTTGGTAGGAACCATCACATGGTAAGAAATGTTTTCAATGATAATTGGAATATTCTGATGCCTAATGATTTTCTTCGTGATATCCTAGGCACAAAATGCCAGTTGTCATATAGGAGGGGCAGAACTTTGGGATCCCTGTTCTCCCACTATAAACAGAGGGAAAGTGGAAGGGCCATATATAAACAACTGACAATAGCAGGGGATAAACTGTTGGGAACTTTCCCTTGTGGTCATTGTTCTTCGTGTAACCAAGTGAAAAAGTTGAAGCAATTTACTAGTGCTAACACTAGTAAAGTTTATAATCTTAGGATATTTGCCAATTTCTCAAGTAGCTGGGTTATATATTTGGCCACATGCCAGTGTTCTGCCTTCTATGTGGGAAAAACTTCACGATCACTTAGAATAAGAATAGGGGAACATCGGAGTGACATTCGGAATAAGAAACCTACGAATGCTCTTTATCAACACACCATCAAACACCCCATAGCAAAGTTTATGTTTATTGTTATTGACAGAATTACTGGCAATAGGAATAATCAACAGGGATGGCAAAACATACTGAGCCATAAAGAAAAATACTGGATTATCCATCTTGGAGCCTTGTTCCCACCTGGTCTAAATGACAATTTATGATAAGTATGTTGTTTATACACACATTTGTTCATATATAACTTGGCTCATATGGATGTCTCCTTAATGTAGTATATTTGATTATTTATACTAACATATTATGTTGGTTAGTCAGTATGTTCCATTATTTTGTTTAGTTTTAGGGTTTTATATGATGGTATCAACTTACATCATGCATACGGAAGTTACTAGTTATTTAACTAACTAATTACTGATGCAGTTGATTGACAGAAGCTCACAACCACAAACCAACTTTTGAATATTAAATACATTATTTTATACTTATATGGATATTATTTCTAAATAACATCCATATACATATGCCAATATTAATTGGATGTTAATGTGGTTTTAATTACCACAAATATGCTGGTTTTTTATATGCATCATTCCAACAGTACATTTTATTAAAAAATAGGGGTATGGACCATACCAATGATTGCCATTGGCTGGTGTACCACATAAATATTCAGGATGTCTTGTGTTTATTGACATGATTACTTTTCACTGAAGAAGGCATTTGCCGAAACCGGTCTGAATTTGGATTCATTTTTGGGATATTTTTATGTCCTTGAAGGTGACTGCAATAAAGTATTGGACTTTTTATGCTGGCCTCTAGTGTTTTGTTCGTATGCTTTGGCCGAGCATGCTGTACAAGCGAGGCATTGTGTTTTGACTTCCACAGACAAGCCAGCAGGTCTGACATGAAATTGGCACCTCTGTCAGTTAGTATTTCTTTTGGGAAACCTACCCTGCTAAAAATCTCTAACAAAGCATTTGTGACCTTTTATGCCTCAATGGAGGACATCGCTACTGCCTCAGGGTATCTTGTAGCATAATCTACTATGACTAGGATATAATTTTTCCCTGTGAAACATGGAGTACTCAGAGGTCCCACAATATCCATAGCTACCTTCTGAAATGGCTCCTCAATCACAGTCAAAGGCATCAAAGGAGCTCGCACCTTGTCTCCTACCTTGCCTACCTTTTGGTACTTCTCACAGGTCCTGCAGTACCCTGTTACATCTCTGGAAATTCCAGGCCAATAGAAGTTCGGTATAATACATCTCTTTGTATGTTTTATGCCCATATGACCTGCAAAGGGAACATCATGGGCTATGGCTAGAAGTGCCAGATGGTAGGCTCTAGGCACTACCAACTGCTGTACCCTCTCACCTTCTAGCTCTCCCTCAGAGGTCCACTCTCTATACAGTAACCCTTTGTCTCAGTATAAAGATTCCCCCTTCCCTTGAGAATCAGGTGCCTCCCTAGCTATCTTCCTCAGGACTTGCAATGTAAAGTCTGAGAGCTGAGCCTGTCTCAAATCTCTCTATGTAACACTTCCCAGCTCCCCTTACACAGGAAGTCTGGCATCCTCTGACAGTGGTGCCTCACTGTCAGCCTGGGTACTACTACTCACCTCTACCTTTGCAGTCACTCTGTCCAAGGGAACATCAGTACCCACAAGTAGCTGTGGCTCACCTTCAGTCTCACTGCTATAGAGTAGCTTCCTCCCTGAAGTAACCACCTCACCAGCCCTGGCTGCAAGTATGCAGTCTATCTGGGTCTCTCCCAGGCTACCAGACCCACATGCTTGTCTCCTAACCTGACTGTGTGTAACTGCATAAGCATATGGTACTGCCTCATCCAAATCCTTCCATATCAGGTTATCTGCAGGATGGTAGTTTGGTACCCCTGTTGCCCCAAGACAACAAACTATTGGCATTTTGTCTTTCCCACTTACTGGCTCTCTCACCTTTTGTTCCCCACCTTGCCTCTATGGATATCTGTATGCCACATGGCCCCACTGGTTGCATTCAAAACATTTAACCCTAGGTCCTGGATGTGTACCTGGAGTAGTGGCTTCCCCTGATACTGGCAGATTCTGTTGGGGCAGTCTGTGCTGCCCACCATGGGTTCCTTTAGACCCATGAGCAGTACTGGGGGTCCTTTTCCTTTGCAGGGATGCCCTGCTTGCTAGGTGTAGGTCTCCCTTTTTCCCCAACTCAACTGAAGTTGCACATTGTCCATCAGCTAAGCAGATCCTCATGTCCTCAGGCAAAGTGCTAAGGGCTTTTTCCCTCATCAAAAGGTCTGCCAGCCCTTCAAAAGTGGTGACCTGACATCCACCCACCCACTTATGAAAATAAGTGCAGAGTTCTGCAACACATTCACTCACACTTTCATTTGTCTTGCGTCTATGCTCACGAAACTTTTTCCTATAAGTTTCAGGTATTAGTTTAAAACATTCTAGCAAGCAATGCTTAACAACAGTGTAATTAAAACAGTCAACGACAGACATTTTAGACAACACAGTTACAGCTTTGCCATGGAGTAAGGGGGTCAGGAACCATATCCAGAGCCTTTGGTCCACTTCATACTGTTTACATACCCTCTCAAACATATGAATGAAACTATCAAAATTATCCCAAAAACAAACTGGAAAGACAAAAAAACGGATAAGTCCTTGAAGTGAGTTGAAGCAATTTATTATTAAGTGCTTTTCATTTGCAGGATCTGCAAACTTCTTCAGATAAAAAACAAGTATCAAGAGACATCCAAATATACAAGTTTAAAAGGCAGTCAAATGATTGTAAGAACCAGTCAACACATTCCTAGTATAGCCTAGGAACACAAAGTTAAAGATATATTAGCCTACTAACTCCACATTTACTAACCAATAACCCAGAATTCAAGAAGCATGAAAGAAAATATAAATACAAAAATAGGAGATAAAAACTGATAAATAGACAAAAAATAAAATTCCTTATAACTTTAAATGACTATATATGTGTGTAATGTATACTATACATACAAATATTACCTTCAATTTTTACATAAATTTTATCTCTCCAGGCTCTTCAGTTTCAGTAAGCATGTAATATTACATGCTTCATTTAAACCTGGGTAGTTAAATGCGTTGATAGTATACATTACACACATATATATTCTTAATAAACGTTATTAGGAATTTTATTTTTTGTCTATTTATCAGTTTTTATCTCCTAATTTTATATTTACTTTCATGCAGAATGGTGAGCTGAATGTTCTAAAGACAATTGCTCTGAGCTCTGATCCTCTCTCTTTAAATTGTTAACACAGAGCTGCTTCACATGACATCATTCTTCACACTTTTCTGGTGTTCACAGGCTAACAGAAACTACATTTACATTCTTTAAACCTGCTCAGAAACCAGAGAAATAAAGGACATTTATACATGCAAATTCTAGCCGTTAACTCTGGTCTTAAAACAATAGGCAGGATCCCTTCCTCTAGACATATTGGATCCAAATTTTAACATCAAAGACAGTCATGAAATGCTTGGCTTAGCTTTCTTACAGCAGAGTGCACTTTTGTTACATTTTTGCTGTTCAATATCCAATACAGTCTTTTCACATTTAAGAGAACAAGCCTGTGGAGTACATTAATATTTACAAATGTCAGAATTATCTACAGAATTCTATCTGGCTAGGCTGGCAGCCTTTATCTATCTTCACACAAGATATACAGAATGATTAACTGAGAAATTAGAGGAAAGTCTTAAATCGTTTTTCAGTTGTGCACTTGCCTTGCTTCATTTAAAAAAGTTTTAAATTGCTAATTTTGTAGAGTTTTAATTGCATTTACTGTCTAGGACTACACATTCAAGTGTGTTAGCCTTTTCTGTGTTTATTTACTGTATTATTGCATTGTTTAGCCTGTTTCAACAACAAAAAAAATACTATCTTATTTGCTCATTTCCCACCTTTTCTAGCCAGTACATATCCCAAGCTTTGCTTGTCTCAGGACTTTATTTTCTGTGCTCAGAGCTATCCAGACCTTGCATTGGTAGAGGGAAGTCCTACTGCCTACCAGTGGGACTGGTGAGCATTGTACTGCCTATCTAACGCTAGAGGAGTGGTTTCCAGCTCTGCAATTGTAATTTTATTAGCCTTTTGGGCTGATTTCTATCCCTTTCAACTTTCTGGCTTAAAAATGCGTGTGTTTGCACATTTTTTACATCGTGCAGCACTGCGAGGCTACAGTTAAACTATTCCAGGTGCCAGAAAGTCTGCTCTTGAAATTTTCCCTTAAAACTAGCTGTTTTCTCAGTAGTAGCACTAAAATCTGAACCTCTGTGACTAGCACTTGCTCTAGAACCTGCTGGAAAACACTAGGAAGCCTGAAACAGATACAAGCACTCAGCTCTCCTTGTCAATAAGGAGAAAGTAATCATAGGCACTAAACAGCCTATAATTGCAAAGTACCTTGCAAAGGTAAGGGAAAACAGCTCTTAAACTTTACATAAAAGCACCTAAACAGGCATGTCCAAGGGTCAGCTTCCGGTGATTTCTCCTGTCCACCTGGTGAATCTGGGCATACTGGGGCAATGCGGCAACTGCCTCATGTACACAGACAGTCCTCTCCTATTACCACCCAACACTACAACCTGCGAGAGATGCACTTACATAGCCAAAGTGGAAGCAAAGCTCTCTCCGGCCAAGATTGTGCAAGACAGTCAAGAGGAGAAGGTTAACACCTGCATCACACCTCAAGCAACTCATAGCCCTTCAAAACCCACACCATCAACACCCACACATAGCAACACTAAACCCACATATACGGAGGCCCTTAACATTAACCTGCCCAAGCAACAAGGACCTCCGAAGCCGAAACACAAAAAAACACCAGTCACAACCAAAGTGACACATAGCTCACAACACCAGTGTGCCACCCAACAACAGCCCCTAAGTCAAGGCAATGTACCCAACACTTTAGTCATAAGTGACTCTATAGTCAGGCACACTGATGTCCCACTCACCAGACTGAACAAGGAGAAAATTACAGTCAGCTGCCTGTCAGATGCCAGGATCCACCACATAATGCATGCACTCAAGTCACTCCACAACAAGTACAAATACGACTCTGTCATTGTCCATGCTGGAGTGAATGACTTGAGACGTACCTCCCTGGACTACATGAAAAGAGATATAGAAGAGCTCTTGGATAATGTGACCCAGGCAGGTATGACCCTAGCCCTGAGTAGCATCCTGCCTTTGCCCAGAATGATACTACAGTATAAGTTCAAAATGATTGACTTCAACAATTGGCTAAGCTTCTGGTGCCATTCAAAGGGGATCCAGTATTTGTCTGCCTTGGAAGACATGATCGACAAACCATGATGCTTTGCCAGAGATGGCCTGCACCTGTCACCCCTGGGATTCAGGTTACTGGCTAAAGCTCTTGCCACCCCTATAGTGCCTTTTTTAGGCAAGGTTCAAAGGATAAAACCACCACCATAACAGATAGAAGCAGGCAAAATCTGAAGGTAATGCTACTCAATGCTAGAAGTCTAAACCTCAAAATGCACTCTCTCGAGGCACTCCTAAAAATGGAGAACATCGATAATTGTGCAGTAAGTGAGACCTGGTTCAAGGCTCCAGAGAGCACCCCTGCAATACCATGCTACAATTCTTCCCACACTTTTCAGCCACAAAACCAGGACCGAAACACTAAAGGTGGAGGAGTGTCCATATTCACCAAGGATATTCACACCTCCAAGCTAGTTGCCCAACACAATGCATCTGAAATTCTCCAGGTGCAACTAACAATAGGTAAGACTGCAATCCAAATTGTAGCTTGCTACAGATCCCCAACCATGCCTCAAGATTCTCACTACACCTTTCTAAGCATACTGGAAAATATTAAGATACAACCAAATACCCTAATACTGGGTGATTTCAACTACCCTGCCATTAATTGGGAAAACTACTCAGGTACAAACTCCTTTTCCCAACGGTTCTTGGAATTCATAAATTCCAATGCCCTGGATCAACTAATCCATTGTCCCACCAGGGGCGCCAATATCCTAGACCTGATCATTACCAACATGGGAGATAGATGCTCCACACCAGTGGTCACCCCCTCATTGGTCAGGTCTGACCATAAACAAATCACCCTTGACATCCACATCCCAACCCCACCCCCCAGTAAGGAAACCTCCTTAAAAAACTTCTCCAAAGACAACTTCAAGCTACTGAAGTCAGAAATGACAAACTTCACAACACCCACACAGATGGGATCTGGAAGTTCGACTGCAGAATCCTACAATTAAGGCACTGTACGAGCACATCCACTCATGCATGAATCGTGCCATCCCAAATAGAACCAAGATGCTCTTCTCCAAAAAAAGGAAGCCAATCTGGTCGTCCCCTGCTATAAACAAACTATACAACAGAAGGAAGAAGCTGTTGCAAAAAAGAGGAAAATCCCAGGGTGCAAAAAATTCCATCACCAGCCTCAGTAAGAAGCTGAGATCCCTCATAAAATCCTCAAAAGCTAGTTACGAAAATAAAATTGCCAAAGATTCCAAAGACAACCACAAGGCATTCTATAGTTATGTCAAGAATCTAAATGGCAATGCTTAGATCTGCTCTGAGTTACAACAGAATGACATTAAATATACTGATCCCAAGGATATTGCCAATATCCTGGCAGATCGATTTAGTGCCAACTTCACCCCACTCTCACCCCCTAAAGGGCCCATCTCAATACCAAAAGATTGCCAAATTCCGATAATCATGGCCACACAGGTAGAAATTGGACTCTCCAAAGCTAAGAATACAGAATCCATGAGACCAGATGACATCCCAGGCTGTGTACTACATGAACTACAAAATGAACTGGCACCTCACCTAAGTGTCATGTTTAATCATAGCCTCACAGTCACAAAAAAATGGTGGTACTGTATAAGCAGTATATGAACAATCCAACACTATTCATGCCAAATCTTTTAATGCAACGCTTTCGGGTTAACCACCCTTCATCAGTACATAAAAAAAGTGAACTCTCACATCATTTAAAAAGGGGAACCAAATAAAATCACATGCCTCAGCCAGCCTATCATCCTAATTACTAATTAAACTTTAAAGGAAAAGCAGTTTTAATATATACAATTACATTTCTAGGACTTTACATTCACCATTAACAGATGTTATTAAAACATAACACACATATTTTTTAAAAAATTAATTCAAACTACCTCATATTAAATCTTCTCTCTACTTTTTTACTAAAATTGGTTTTAAACTAACTGCATTATTAAGGCCAGGATTTACTTCTGCCTGAAGTCTGACAATCCATTCATATTCCTTTAGTTCTAGTACGTTCTTCATATCACCCCCCCCAACACCCATATCTACTGTACATACACCCCTAAATTTAAATTTATGTGCTTCATCATTATCCAAAATATGTTTACTTAGTGCATTTGTTAAAACCTTCCTTCTTATTTCTGATTTATGCCCTATTATTCGCTCTCTTAATTTCCTAGTAGTTTTACCTATATAAAATGATGTGCATATTGTGCACGTAGCCAAATACAATACCTGGGTTGTATTACAGTTTGTAGGAGTTTTTAGGGTAAATACTTCTTTAGTTATTGGATGCATAAATATGTCTCCACTATCATATAAATCATTGCAGCAAGTACAATTAAAACATTTCTTTGTTCCCATTTTGCGTTGTGGTAATATTTTCCTTTCTTTAAAATCTTTATAGCATAACTTTTGTTTTAAAGTTTCAGAATTCCTATATGCATACTGTGGTTTCTCTCCTGCTATTGACTTTATTTCCATCATGGCCATCAAAATAGGTCAATTTCTCTCCACTATATTGCGTACATGATTCGTATTAAGGTTAAATGTGGTGAGATACCCTACTACTTTTTCTTTTCGATTTAATGTTTCACAATATTCTATCTCTTCACTAAAAACAGGCTTATATTTATCTGCTCTACCTAACAACACTTCCTCATAAACATTATCTATAATTCGTCTTGGATATCCATTCCTTTCAAACTCTTGTATCATCCCCCTAACTTGTGCTTTAAAATTATCATCCTCTGTATTAAGTTTACTGGCTCTTATCATTTGTGCTTTCATTACACCTTTAAATGTGTATGGTGCATGCATACTATCTCTACCAATATACCTAGAAGCATCAACCTCCTTCTTATGTATTGTAGATTCTAATCTGTTCCCATTTTTATATAGATGAACATCCAAAAATGTTATACTTTCATCTAATGTCACCATCTTAAATTTTAAAACTTCTGTATAACCATTAAGGTATGCTATAAAGTTATTCAGCTCTATTATGGTGCCACCTCATATTAAAAAACAATCATCTACGAACCTCCTATAAAATTTTACTTTGGTATTCAAATCATTCAAATCACTAAGTATAGTACATTTCTCCCATTCATAAAGTACCAATTTGGCATAAGTGTTAGCTACTGGAGTGCCCATTGCTACTCCAGTGAACTGCAGATATGGTACTTTATCAAAAATAAAAATATTTTTCGTTAGCACTATTTCCAAAAGAGTACAAATATTCTCTATTTCGCTACTCTGCATATTAACCTCAACATTTAAAAAATCAAGTATAGCATTCAATCCATGCTCATTTGGGATGACTGTAAAAAGTGATGCAATGTCCAAGGACACAAAAATAAAATTTTCACCTGTACTATTTGAATGCCGATTATATAAATCTCGTAGAAAGCTGTTAGTATCTTTTAATACAGTAAGGCATTTATTCAAATATTTGCCTAGTACTGTTTGCAAATATTTCGAAATTGGTTCAGTTATCCAGCCACCCCCTGAGACAATCGGTCTCAGCGGTGGATCCTCTAGACTTTTATGTAACTTCGGAGTACCATATATTTGTGGTATTCTAGGGCATGGCACACATAAATAATTAAATAAATCAATAGTTATGTCATTATTCAATTGCAGTTCATAAATTGTCATATTCACATCCGCAATACATCTTTTAACCTCACTATAGGATAGTTCTTTAAAAGTCAAGACAGCATCTAAAATATTTTTAAAACTCATCATATAAGTCTCCCTATTCAATATTGTCACTGCTCCTCCTTTATCTGCTTGTTTTATTACTAACTTATCATTTTCTTGCAACTCTCTCAATGCTTCCTATTCAGAATATGTCAAATTATAAACCTTCTTTTTACTTCTTTTGCTATAATAAATTCTTAATTCTTTTTCAACAATATCAGAAAAAGCAGTCAGTATTGGACACAATAATGGTGACAAAATGCTTGATTTTTTACATACAAATGGTTGTGAAGATACTTCTTTAAAAATTAATTTCAAACTAAGGTTTCTCACAAACAGTTTCAAGTCCATTACTGCTAGTACTATATTATATGTTGCATTCGGGATACATTTCAACCCTTTACTTAAAAGGTCTATTTGTGCATCAGTTAATGTTACAACCGAAAGATTGACAGTACCTTTTATCATTTCTATCAACGCCGGGTCACCTTGTTGTACACCACTGGGCTGTTGTTCTTCCTCTTCACCCCTGCATTCACTTGTTGAGTTTGTCGTTGTAGTGGTAAATCCTTCGCTGCAGGCTTTTGTTGCATCGATATCTTCTCTGGTTGTTTCAACTGAAAAGGGGAAAAAGAAGTAATTTCTCTTTGCACACTCTTTTCTTTATTATTATGTGGGCTACGAGAAGTGTTTAGTTCTTTTGTTTTAAGGCGCACAACGCTGTCGACTAAAGCATTGGTGTGAGATTCTGTAATAGCCTGCACGTCATTTGCTACATCTTTAATGGACGACCCAGGTTGCTGATTGGATGTGTCTAATGCTGTAGAATTTTGAATTTGCATATGACCCTTCGGATTAGCTGGAGGGTCTGCATCTACTTGTGATGTCTCAAATGTATCTAATTGATCAAGAGAATTTATTATTTTTCCTTTTGAACTTGCCACACTTCCCTTAGAGTAGGAAAACTGGTTCTCATTTCTCGGCCACGACAAAATATGGCTGTTTTTAAAATCATTTACATCCCTTTGTATTTTATGTTTTTTCTTTTGCTGCAACTTCGTATCAAGCAGATGCAACTGATCCAAAACGGCCTGATACATCTCAGACAAATTAACATAACATGGCGTGTTCACGATGTCATTTTCTAGGACCTCTATTTCTTCTAAGAGTTTTCTCTCAATAGGTTCAAAGAAAGTGCTCATGAGCCTCATATAATCTGCACTCAGCTTAAGATTTAGCTGCTGCCACTGCATGAGGAGCTCATTATAAGTATTCGCATATGAGGGCATTTTTAATATTCTCAACCCCCGTGGTACTATACCCAACTCCAAATAAGCCTGAAAGCTTAACCATTGCCATTGGAGTTGTTTATACGTTTGAACTTTCTTCTCCAAAGATTCCAACTTTTCCTTGAACTCCTCCATTGTCTGGTCAACGGTTACCAACATAGGAGGTACATTAAACATCATTTTCAACAAAGGATTTTAATACAGCATTAGACACATCCAATCAGCGACCTGGGTCATCCATTAAAGAGGTAGCAAATGACGCGCAGGCTATTACAGAATCTCACAGCAATGCTTTGGTCGACAGCGTTGTGCGCCTAAAAATGAAAGAACTAAATGCTTCTTGTAGCCAAGATAATAATAAAGAAAAGAGTGTGCAAAGAGAAATTACTTCTTTTTCCCCTTTTCAGTTGAAACAACCGGAGAAGATATCGAAGCAACAAAAGCCTGCAGAGAAGGATTTACCACTACAACGACAAACTCAACAAGTGAATGCAGAGGTGAAGAGGAAGAACAACAGCCCAGTGTTATACAACAAGGTGACCCGGCGTTGATACAAATGATAAAAGGCACTGTCAATCTTTCAGTTGTAACATTAACTGTTGCACGAATAGATCTTTTAAGTAAAGGGTTGAAATTTATCCCGAATGCAACAGATAATATAGTACAAGCAGTAAAGGACTTGAAACTGTTTGTGAGAAACTTTAGTTTGAAATTAATTTTTAAAGAAGTATCTTCACAACCATTTGTATGTAAAAAATCAAGCATTTTGTCACCATTATTGTGTCCAATACTGACTGCTTTTTCTGATATTGTTGACAAAGAATTAAGAATTTACTATAGCAAAAGAAGTAAAAAGAAGTTTATAATTTGACATATTCTGAATATGAAGCATTGAGAGAGTTGCAAGAAAATGATAAGTTAGTAATAAAACAAGCAGATAAAGGAGGAGCAGTGACAATATTGAATAGGGAGACTTATATGATGAGTTTTAAAAATATTTTAGATGATGTCTTGACTTTTAAAGAAATATCCTTTAGTGAGGTTAAAAGATGTATTGCGGATGTGAATATGACAATTTATGAACTGCAATTGAATAATGACATAACTATTGATTTATTTAATTATTTATGTGTGCCATGCCCTTGAATACCACAAATATATGGTATTCCGAAGTTACATAAAAGTCTAGAGGATCCACCGCTGAGACCGATTGTCTCAGGGGGTGGCTGGATAACCGAACCAATTTCGAAATATTTGCAAACAGTACTAGGCAAATATTTGAATAAATGCCCTACTGTATTAAAAGATACTAACAGCTTTCTATGAGATTTATATAATTGGCATTCAAATAGTACCGGTGAAAATTTTATTTTTGTGTCCTCGGGCATTGCATCACTTTTTACAGTCATCCCAAATGAGCATGGATTGAATGCTATACGTGATTTTTTAAATGTTGAGGTTAATATGCAGAGCAGAGAAATAGAGAATATTTCTACTCTTTTGGAAATAGTGCTAATGAAAAATATTTTTATTTTTGATAAAGTACCATCTCTGCAGTTGACTGGAGTAGCAATGAGCACTCCAATAGCTAACACTTATGCCAACATGGTACTTTATGAATGGGAGAAATGTACTATACTTAGTGATTTGAATGATTTGAATACCAAAGTTAAATTTTATAGGAGGTTCGTAGATGATTGTTTTTTAATATGGGGCGGCACCATAATAGAGTTGAATAACTTTATAGCATACCTTAATGGTTCTACAGAACTTTTAAAATTTAAGATGGTGACATAAGATGAAAGTATAACGTTTTTGGATGTTCATCTATATAAAAATGGGAACAGATTAGAATCTACAATACATAAGAAGGAGGTTGATGCTTCTAGGTATATTGGTAGAGATAGTATGCATGCATCACACACATTTATATGTGTAATGAAAGCACAAATGATAAGAGCCAGTAAACTTAATACAGAGGATGATAATTTTAAAGCACAAATTAGGGGGATGATACAAGAGTTTGAAAGGAATGGATATCCAAGATGAATTATAGATAATGTTTATGAGGAAGTGTTGTTAGGTAGAGCAGATAAATATAAGCCTGCTTTTAGCGAAGAGATAAGATATTGTGAAACATTAAATCGAAAAGAAAAAGAGTAAGGTATCTCACCACATTTAACCTTAATACGAATCATGTACGCAATATTGTAGAGAGAAATTGGTCTATTTTGATGGCCATGATGGAAATAAAGTCAATAGTAGGAGAGAAACCACAGTATGCATATAGGAATTCTGAAACTTTAAAACAAAAGTTATGCTATAAAGATTTTAAAGAAAGGAAAATATTACCACAACATAAAATGGGAACAAAGAAATGTTTTAATTGTACTTGCTGCAATGATTTATATGATAGTGGAGACATATTTATGCATCCAATAACTAAAGAAGTATTCACCCTAAAAACCCCTACAAACTGTAATACAACCCAGGTAGTGTATTTGGCTATGTGCACAACATGCACATCATTTTATATAGGTAAAACTACTACGAAATTAAGAGAGCGAATAATAGAGCATAAATCGGAAATACGAAGGAAGGTTTTAACAAATGCACTAAGTAAAGATATTTTGGATAATGATGAAGCACATAAATTTAAATTTCGGGGTGCATGTACAGTAGATATGGGTGTTGGGGGGGTGACATGAATAACGTACTAGAACTAAAGGAATATGAATGGATTGTTAGGCTTCAGGCAGATGTAAAACCTGGCCTTAATAATGCAGTTAGTTTAAAACCAATTTTAGTAAAAAAACAAAGAGAGAATATTTAATATGAGGTAGGTTGAATTAATTTAAAAAAATATGTGTGTTATGGTTTAATAACATGTGTTAATGGTGAATGTAAGTTCCTAGAAATGTAATTGTATATATTAAAACTGCTTTTCCTTTAAAGTTTAATTAGTAATTAGGATGATAGGCTGGCTGAGGCATGTGATTTTATTTGGTTCCCCTTTTTAAATGATGTGAGAGTTCACTTTTTTATGTACTGATGAAGGGTGGTTAACCCGAAAGCTTTGCATGAAAAGATTTGGCGTGAATAGTGTTGGATTAATCATGGCCTCACCTCAGGCTTCATGCCCACTGAGTGGCGCACAGCTACAGTTATCCTGCTCCACAAGGGAGGATCCACCTTGGATCCCGGGAACTACCGTCCCATCAGTCTGACAAGCCTGATTTGCAAGGGCATGGAATGCATTATCATGGAACTTATAAACAAAGACATTGGCAACCTTCAAACACTGGACCCCACCCAGTTTGGGTTTGTGAAGGGCAGATCTTGTCTCCTGAATCTGACTGACGTCTTTGAATCAGTCTCCAGAGCTGTGGACGTGGGTAAGGCAGTCCACACAGCCTATCTGGACCTAGCCAAGGCCTTTGACACCATCCCCCACCCTGGAATCATAGATAAACTTACTAAGCTGGGCATAAATCCCTACATCACTTGATGGGTTGCTAACTGGCTTACTGACAGAACCCAGACAGTAAAAGTAGCCAACTCCAAATCCAGCTCCAGACAAGTGACAAGTGGCCTACCTCAGGGTTCAGTCCTGGGACCACTCTTGTTTGGCATCTACTTCTCTGAAGTACAGGCCAACACTAAGGGACTCTGGCTAACAAAGTTTGCAGATGAATGCAAACTGGGAGCCATTATTGAATCCCCAAATGATGTGGATATTCTACAAAAGGGCTTTACAGAAACAGATGCCTGGTGCCAGAGCCATGGGCTGAAGCTTAATGCCAAGAAATGTATAGTTATCCCCTTTGGAAAAAAACATGTAACCATGAATTACCACATAGGTGGGAGGACACTAAACATCGAAAGTGTGATGAGAGACTTAGGGACACAGGTGGACAGTGGTCTCACTTTCGATAACCACATTGCCACAACAGTCAGGAAATCCTTCTATGAGGTACACCTCATCACTAAGGGCCTTTTATCCAGAAAAAGGAGGTCATTGTCCCACTGTACTAATCTCTCATTAGACCCATGATAGAGTATAATGCCCCGTTTGGTATGTACCTCACAAGACATCTCTGCAACAGCTGGAAAGGCCACAGAAATACCTCACTAAAAGAATCACAGGCCTAAAGCAGATGACATATACTGACCATCTAAAAAAACTCCAGCTATACTCTGTGGCATATCGTCTACTAAGAGGCGATCTCTGCTTAACATACAACGCCATGTCAAACCCTGAGCTGTTGGACATGCTCCACTTAAAGAAATCCCAATCCCTCAGAGCCACACACTCCAGGGATCTAAACCTTGTCATCACAATGAATAAAACATGCTGGAGGGATAGGTTCCTGACCCAAAGACTCCCCATACTCTGGAATAGACTGCCCATATATATCAAGCAGAGCGCCTCTTTGGCTCTCTTCAAAAGGAACCTTGATGATTGGATGGGAGATAGGAAATTCACCCCGGGGATCATGTCAGTCGCCCTGCTAGACAGGGGCCTGGAGAAGTAAATATTGTGGGAAGAAATATCCAGGGAATTGTTATGGCTAGGCTTGCATAGGCCCTAGGGCCGATAGCCTAGCACCAACCTATGAACCTAGGTAAAACACTTCCACAGGAAAAACTGTCAGAAGCTTCAAATGAAAATTCGTGTTCATTAATAAAACAGATTTATGAAAAACAGTACATAGATCAAGAAACTTTGATCTGTTTGTAACAAGAAGCATCTGAGGATGTGCAAAAATATAAACAACAAAACATAGAGATATTTGAAAAGTATATAAAAAAGAAATAAGGACATGGGAAAGATAGATTTGATATGGTACAATATTTATGCAAAGGAGAAAACCAAATGAATCAATATAAAGAAGGCAACCCCAAAAATATTCAAACAGAAATGCAGGCAAAGGCATCCATGGATATGGAAAATTAAAATAATATCACAAAGATGGAATGTAGGAAAGAAGAGTAGTAAAGTAGAAGTTAAAAAAATTGCAAGTTGAACTTATGGAGTACCTGCAATGTGAAGGATTTGGTGTAGAAGGTCTAACACAGGTTACATCACAGAATGATGGAGTGACTCCTCAAAGTAAGGAGAAGCAGGAAGATCAGGAGACACCTCAAGAAGAAATATGGACATGGGAAAGAAAAAGAGATCTAAAATGGTGTAATATTTATGCAAAGGAGAAAGCAAAACTAACCAATACAAAAAGAGCAGTACCAAAGATATTTGAAGGGAAATACAGGCAAAGGAATCCGGATATAGAAAACTTTACAATACAAAAACAAAGAAGACAAAGATGAAAAGTAGAAAAGGAGATTAGTAATGGAGAAGTTAAAGAACTAGAAAGTGAGATTATAGAGTACCTGCAAAATGAAGGATTCAGTGCAGAAAATGTAATTCAGAAAGCACAACAATACGATAGAGCAATGGATATTCAAATCAAGGGGAAACCAGTGAAACAGGAAGCAATTGGTCAGGTTCCATATCAAGATATTTTGGCACTTTCCACAGAAAACCAGTATAAACATTCACTTGAAGCTAAACAGCAAATGAAGGAACAGGAAACTGATGCAGTCAATGTTGAGGAGTGATAGGCCAATGAGTTCTCATATGACAGAACAACAGATGGCACAGGATGGAACTGAAGAGAACGTGCCACAGGATGATGCTATAGAACATTCTATAAATGCTCTCAGGAAATGGTAAACAAGTATGTGTGCTCAGTTTGGAAGAAAATGAGCTAAGAGAAGAGTTGCTTGATTTAATATAGATAGATTTATTAAGATCAATGAAAGAAATAGACTGCAGAAGGCCAATAAATCCCAAAAAGTCAGAAGTCTGATTAAACAAATGAACACAGTAATTAGGACTGGCCCTAGAAATCCATGTGAAATAACAGAAATAATCAGGATATATAAAGTTCTAACACAAGAACACAGGGTAGTGAGGGAAAAGAAGGGGATAAATCAAATACCATCAGGGCAGTATCGAATAGAGAAAACTATAAAGCAGTTAAGACATGAAGTGTCAGTGTTAGAAGACTATAGAAGAGGGAATAGATCAACAAAAATGCTAAGAAAGATAGATGTGATAAAAGCAATGCACAGTATTAGAACACACAGGATGCACTATCGCAAATAATAAACTAAAAATTTCAGCACAGGCAGAAAAACTTAGAAGATATGGAGATAAATATAAAGGAAAAGTATAAAATAAGCAATTGATTGATGACCCCAAAAATTTTTATAGAGAATTGGGAAACAAGGTAAAAAGAATTGAAAGACCACCAAAAAAAGAAGAAATAGACACATTTTGGAGCAGTATCTGTGAAAATCCTTTGAAACACAACAAAGATGCTAAATGGATAGAAGAAGTAAAAGAAAGACTAAGAAGTTTAAATGTACAGGATATCAAACGGGATGAAGTAACAGCCAGAGGGACAGAAACAAAGTTAAGAAAAGCCTCTAATTGGAAAACCCAAGGCCCAGATGCAGTACCTAACTTTTGGTTAAAAGTATTAGCATTTTTGCACGAAGATTTAGCCATGAGTAAGAACTATTTATATGCACACCCCAAACAGACACCAATCTAACTAACAACAGGAAAAACAATGCTCCTACTTAAGAGTGAACCTGCAAGCTACCCTAAAAATTATAGACCAATAACTTGCTTTCTGACAACGTATAAACCATACATGGTAATTGATGCTGACAGAGTTTATGGTCATTCAGAAGAAAACTCATTTATGGCAGTAGAACAAAAGGGCAATAAACAAAAGTCATATGGAACAAAGTCATAGTAGAAAACTTTAAAAAAGGGAAGAATCTAAGTATGGGATGGATTGACTACAAAAAAACATTTGATAGGAAATTCACCCCGGGAATCACATCACTCACCCTGCTAGACAAGCATCCAGGGAAGTAAATACTGTGGGAAGAAATAGCCAGGGAATTGTTGTGGCTAGGCTTGTATAGGCCCTAGGGCCGATAGCCTAGTACCAACCTATGAACCTATGAACCACATTCACGGATAAAAGAGAACTTAAAAATGTATAAGATATGCCCTACACTGATCAACTACATTACAGTGACCATGAAACAGTGGCAGACAACTTTGTAATTAAGCCATGATAAAGGACAAATTATTATCTCAGGGATAAAAATTCAAAGGGGGATATTCCAGGGTGACTCTGTGTTACCATTGCTATTCTGCCTTGCCTGTAACCCAACTGAGCTGTTTACTTAATAGCTTACGCCATGACTATAATTTGGCTCCTAGAAAACAACAAAGTGTAAAGACTTCTCATCTTCTCTTTGTTGATGATTTAAAACTGGATAGCTTATCAGATAAGGAAATGAAAGCACAACTGCAGGTTGTCAAAACTTTTTCAGATGATATAAGAATGTAATTTGGTCTTGGTAAATGTGCAAAAGCAACCTTTAAAGCAGGAAAACGGCAGCACCAGGAAAACATCAGTTTGGGACAGGAATGCAATATAAAAGAACTTGAACAAGAGGGAGTGTATAAATATTTGGGAATTGATGAAAGAGCAACAATAAAACTTGAACAAATTCTAATATAACTTAGTAAGGAATATTTTAGAAGACTTAAATTAATCCTGAAAACAGCGTTTACATCTAGGAACAAAATCCAAGCTATAAACCAATTTGCTCTTCCTGTCTTAACTTTCAGTTTTGGCGTGATTGATTGGCCCCAAAATGTGTTGGATAAATTAGATAGGAAAACAGGAAGGATGCTTCATGCTCACCAAATGATTTATAAAAATCAGTGTATACCAAGATTATATATTCCTTGTTCTGAAGGAGGGTTGGGCCTCCTTGAAATTGATTACATGCATAGATCTGCAATTGTTGGACTCCACACATATCTGCTGACCTCACAAGATCCAAATGTAGTGAAAGTTTTGAAACATGAAGAGAATAAATTTAAGATGACTTCTCTGCTTAATCTAGCAGAAGCATATTGTTGTCAAGAAGGAATGGAAATCAAACCAGAAGTAGAAAAAAATTAGGCAGCAACTGAATGTGCCAAAAAGAAAAAAAAAGAAAGAATATAAAGTGAAGGACCAGATGGGAAGGCAAGAAATGTGGAAAATGCATAAATATAATTGCAAGTATGGAAAATGTCTGGACGAATCTAATGTTAATAAGGAATGCATGCAGGAATGGTTAAGGAGAGGTAAATTCAAACCAAGAAATGAAACGTTAAGATTGGTGGCACAAGATAGATTACATTCACTCTGGTTTAAAAAGTCCACTGAACATGTGGGAGAAACAGACAAATGTAGGTTTTGTAAAACTGAATTGGAAACAGTCGCACACCTCATTGCTGGTTATTACATACTAATGGTGGAAGAACTGTATACTGAAAGGCATAATAATGTGGCAAGGCTATTGCACTGGGGATTGTGCAAACATTATGTTATTAATGTGGCTGAAAAACACTGGAAACATGAGCCACAAAGCATCATAGAAAATGATGAAGTTTATATCACATGGGATCACCCATTGCAAAGAGTTCAAAAGATAGATGCTAGAAAACCAAATATAGTTGTCCAAGAAAAGAAGGCAAAAGTAGCATTGCTCATTCAAATCACTACACCCAGTGACCACAGTGTGTTGCATACAGAGAGATACAAAGTCATAAAATATCAGGATTTGCAGGCAGAAATGAGAGCAATATGGAAGAAAGATAGCCAGGCATTCCCAATAGTAGTAGGAGTTACGGGTCTTATAAAAAAGAATATATAATCGTATTTAGATATGTTGCCAATCCATGTAACCTCATATAAATTGCAGGAGTCATTGCTGGGCACATTGTGAGTGCTACAAAGAGTACTTTTGACTGACATAAAAGACTGAAACAGTACTAATTTCATTAACTTTAATCATACTTTGACTTAGGAATGGGGTCCATTCCCATCATGATATTAGAAACCCAAAAGATTTGGAGAAATTAAAAACGGAGAGAGTACATAATGAATGATTGTGGTATGTCCCTTTGTTGACATCCAAAACATGTACTACAATATAATAAACATTCTTTATATCGTATGAAAAAAAATCAAAGTGACACTCAGTATGTTGGTTCATTGGTTCATAGATGTTTACTAGGCTAATGACTACCAGGGCCTTTTTTAAGTCTAGCTATGCATCCCAAATCTCTCACAAGTTATGGTACTGGCCTCTTTGTAGAGGTGGACTTACGAGTTCTAACTTCCTGGGTCCTGTCTGTGAGCCAGTTGGCTATCGACTGGCTGATATAAGGGTCTATATATAACCTTTTGAGTTTATCAATAATGCCTGAGTAGGGTATAATATCCAATGCCTTGACCAGATCAAGGTAGGCATTGAAAAAGTAAGCAAATATTCTAGTATGATTCAGTACCCATAACTTGACCATATTCAGCTTAAATTTGTCTGAATAGTCGTAGTGTTACGAGAAGGATATTTTTAAGAGACATGTAGGCTTGGGTTGGAAGCAGTGTTGATCCCTCCTGCCCACTTTAGTCATGTGTGCTAAGCCTAACTCTGCCCCTTCCCCTAACCCTAATGTGCATCCTAACTTGAAAAAGACACTCCCATAACATTACAACACAATACAACTCAGATAATCACTATGTACACACACAAACACACACACACACACACGCACACACGCACACACGCACACACGCACGCACACACACGCACACACACACACACACACACACACACACACACACACACACACACACACACACACACACACACACACACACACACACAATAACAGTCAGACACATACAAACCTAGTAAACATCCCACTTACCTGTTTCAGTAAAGCAAGTAAAGCAAACATCCAAACAAATGTCTGCTTGATAAGCCAGATGTTCAAACAAACAATCCTCAACTTCTGTCTGTCAACCAAAACATTGGTCGAGCAAGGAGGTTTGCTAAAAAGTCAGTATCTTCAAGTCGGTAATTAGAAGACTAGAAATTCTTGCCTACAAAATGATGTTGCCTTGGGTATTTTAACTGATGCCACTATTTATTCCGATGACATTTCATTTTAGACAGAAGTTATTTCCTTAAAAATATTTCTACCAGATTTCGCTCATATCAGACATTTGTATTAAATTAATTAAATGCTCCATGCATTATAAAGCACTCCAGATGTCATATCAACAATGATTGATTGCTTAACTTTGCAAAGAAAAATAAATAATATATGATTGTTTAAAGGAGAAAATATCACAAATTTTTAAGCATTTATTAATCTCCCTCAAATAAGAAAGCAAATAATCCTCCCTACGACTGCTGGAAAGTGACAAAATGTAAATTAACAGCTTCAGAGTCTCATGCTAAAAGCACCAAAATCTGATGAGTACTATTAAGCAAGAATCTGAATGTCATTGTTCATATGTATGTTGTAAGAAAATGATTGCATTCGATGAACTAAGATCAGTGCTAAAATATCATTAGGATTTCAGCAGAAATGACTGCTTCATTGGAAATTTATTTCTTACATCCTTCAAAAAAGATTTGAGTGTTATTTGCAAAGAAAGGGACTTTTTGAAGTATATTTTCAATGTCCTGTAATCTGAGGCTTTCCAGTAAGGGGGTAACAGTGTTTGATATCCGTGCTGCACCATTTATTATAGGCATTCCATTTTGATCTACACAGCAATAAGCACTCCACACATGGCTGGGAAGGTTCACACGATCACTAGGGTCAATCTTACTAGGAATAACTCCTGTTACCAAAAATATTTCAGAGCATTGATGAGATATAGAAACATTAACCACAGAGGCTTCATACACAGCCCAGACACTGTTTGATTTAACTGTCTGTGGCACGATGTTAGTAAGGGTGAAGGTTGCACTTCTGCTTTCAGTTGTCATCTGGTGCCCTCTTGGATTAAGATGTCCATGGTTGTAGACTGGATCACTTCTGTAAAGTTTCTTATAGTCTTCATTAACTGCTTGACTTGAGATCAGCTGATTCCTGTCAGGAACTACTTCTTCCTCAGCCATACATTTAGTCAGGTTTGCAGCTGCGAGCTGAAAACAATAATAATAATAAAAAATATGTTTCTTCAACAGCTGTTACTAATTACTATGCTTTTACTATTACTATTACTACTGATAATAATAATAATAAGAATTATTATTATTATTATTATTATTATTATTATTATTATTATTATTATTATTATTATTATAACAAGCACAACACTAATATAATCCAATGACCAAAAACTTTTGTTTGTCCACAAACCTATCAAATCTGCTGGCATTGTCTATACTCATACCATGTTGCTAAGGCCCGGAACTACTTACCTGTATAAAACAGGTCAGTACCCTCCCTCCCATCCTTCAAAATCATTGTGAAAGACTTTCTACTCAAACGCTGGCTCTGCTGTTGCTCAGCACCAGGATAAACTACATCCCTAAATATAAACAAGTACCCATTCATACCTTACATCTCAGTACACTCCTTTCTTCTCTCACTTCCTTACTTCTATCCATTGTTCTCCTAGGTTTCTCTCTGAATACACTATTAACCTGTTTTTCTCTCACTTCACATTGCAGTTCCTGTTTGTATTACACTAACTTACCTTTAATTTCTCTATAAACTGGTTACGATTTCTCTAAATATTAAATTATTGTCATATAACGTGTATCTATTCTTAACCAATGTTCTCATATTATGTCTAATTTGGTAAAATTACTTAAACTGCAGATTTTCTTTTTTTTTTTGAAGGTTGTAAAATTATAGTTCTTAAAATGTTTTGTAATACTTTGGAGCTTGACTTCCTGGGCCTTCACTAAAAATGGACTCATACCCAGTCGGACTTTCAAGGTAATCAAATATTAGTAAATAAATAAATAAATAACAGCTTAGGTGAACTTGCTCATAAAGAAAATATGAGAGTTATGAACTATGATTTGACTCACACAATATGCACTAAATTATCTCACTCTGCTAAACGTATTTGTTGGTCGTGTTGCTTATAGTGGCAACACTTGCAGACTACATAGACAGACTTCAACGATAATAACAAGCTTGCAAGTTTCTATAATTTATTAGCTAAGATATCATTTGTTTTTTTCTACTACTGCCATACGCAGAAGTTCTGAACAAGTATCAATGAGAAATAACCCTCTGTAGTCAAATTACTTTTGTTTAATGCCTTTAATCGCATATATGTGTGCAAATGGCACCACTGTGGTGTCCCATTGGGGAGCTCATATATTCTGTGTTGGATGGCATGCCTGGCTACATCATTATGAAACTCATTCCCTAATCTTACACAACCATAATCCAGTTACTCACATATTCCATAAGGATGTGGGTTGTGCCATTAATTCACCTTTTCTTTTTTAAAAAACACTTTCTCAAAACTGCAAACCAAAAATTTAAAAAGATGTAAGACTTTGGAGTTAGGACTTTCAATATCTCCAATGCAGGGGGACCTCTTAGATCAGGACAGTTCAGTGGGAAAGAGGAATTTCATATGTGTTCTACTGACGAAATAATGATTGCGCAATGGATACATATAGAACATATGGACATATATATATATATATATATATATATATATATATATATATATATATATATATAAATTGTGTGTGTGTGCAAAATGGGAAAAAGGGGTTCAAGATGGATGGAGATGGATATATATATACATATATCTATATCTATATCTATATATATAGCTATATCTATATATATATATATATATATATATATATAGATAGATAGATACACACACACACACACACACACACACACACATATATATATATATATATATATATATATATATATATATATATATATATATATATATATACATGTATTTTATATATATATATATATATATATATATATATATATATATATATATATACATATATATATATATATATATATATATATATATATATATATACATATATATCTATATATATATATATATATATATATAGCCTGGTAAGCAAAATATTTGGTGCTATGAGTTATGAATACTCAGTCTGTTAATATTACAGCTTTAAAAACTGAACAGCATATCATGTTCTTACCCTTTTTTCTATCTGCAGCTGGTAATACACTGTAGCAGCTAAAGGTCCGTGTATTATCAGTAATTATGATCAGATTTCCCAGTTTTAACAAATATATCTTTTCATCTTATTATGCAACTTTTTTGACATCCATTTCACGAACTTATAATCAATTGAAGGGTTGTGTCATTAAGCCTCATTTTGTTGAAGGGATAGTTAACCAAAATTGCAAACCAAAAAGTTAAAATAAGTAAGGCTCGGAAGTTATGGTGGAAACCTCCCATATATCCAATGCAAAGGGACTTCTGAGGTCAGAAAATTTCAGGGTAAAAAAAACATTTCTTATGAATGTGCCCTTGATAAAATGATAAAAGATGAATGGTTGTATATAATATATATGGCCCAGAGCATAGAAAGTGAAATATTTACTGCTGTAGGTTATGTGCACTCAGTTTTTCTTTAATTATGTTACAGTTTTCAAAGCTGCAAAACACTTCATTTTATACAAGTTTTCCTGTTTGTGTCTGGTAATACATTGGAACAGTTAAATCTCCAAGCATTATCAAAAATTATGGCCAGGATTCTTCATTCATAACCAATTTATAATTTCTCCTCTCATGCAGTGAATTTATTGACATCCATTTTGTGAAGCAGCAAAATTATTATAACTGTAAATCTAATAATAACCTTCTGTATAGTACACTGACTGCGCTGGTTACACTGTGAAATCAGAAAAAGACAACCTTGATATGTATCTTTCAATGTCAAAGATGTACATAAAAAAGTACAGGATTATTAGGCTAATGGCCCCAGGGCCCTTACAAGCTTAGACAAGTTCAACTCATGTTCCCAAGGGTGTCTGGTTCAAATAGACACTAAAATCAGCCCCTATTGCCCCCAAAAGGGACACAGGTGAAAGCCCTGGGGTGAATTTCTGGCTACCCATCCTATTGTCCAAATTGCACTTAAATAGATCCAAGGAAGGGCTTTGTTTAACATGAATAGGAATCCTGTTCCACAGATGGGGCAACTTCTGTCTCTCCAGGAAGCTCTATTGATGTCATATACCAGGTTAAGATCCTTTGAGCAAGTGACCAGTGTGCCATTTGACTTGTGAATGTGCAGCATTTCCATTAAAGCTGGGTCAGAGATTATTCTATATGCAAGGCACACAGAGTAAAGTGATAATGATTTCTGTTTGTCCACATAAGACAGGTCTTGAAGACCCTGAATTGTCTTTGTTAGAAACCTTTATGGTCTCTCCAATTGCTGCAGGTGTTTGGAAAGGAACATACCAAAGCGAGCATTGTATTATATTATTGGCCTGATTCGGGAAGAGTACGGGGGGAGGGGGGGGTTATAACCTCTTTTTTCTGGAGGCAATGCCCTTACTTATGAGATGAGCAATATAAAATGCCCTTCTTCTGTATTTTGCGAAGTAGGGAAAAGATAAACTAGTTTAAGGATGCCCCCTAGCAAGAGAGCTGATTTATTAATGAGTTAGGAGTGTGCATTGGTTAACACACCTCAGCACTTACATCATACCATAAGGAGTTACAGTTGACAGTGTCAAATTACAAACACAAACAGCAGAAGATAAAACAGGTTTAAAGAACTGTTAAAAATTTTCTCTGCAACACTTATAAACACAATGTGCACCAGAACTAAGTATGTAACTGCTTTTAAAGCTGCTAGTTATACAGTGAAACACTGTTTCTAATACCTGCCTGTCTGATGGTGCTATGTGCTTTACCTTCACTCAAAGGCATTGAAAGCAAGTAAAACATTTTGTATTTGAATATTTTTACACTGGTAGCAAAAGCAGCAGATAAATTTCCACACTACAAGGAATTATGCTTAAGTCTCTAATCATAACCCTTGATGATATGTTCTCAACATGGATGCCAATATTCATCTCTTGAGCTTTGCTCATGATGTGAATTTCTTGGTATCCATGTCTGTTACACATAATAAGCTAGTTATACTTGAAGTCTTAATTACAAGCCTCTATGTTTTGCATGTCCAAGAGATGTTATGCTGTAGTCTCACTCATGGACAGATATGGGCTATATATATTCCTAGACAGTGGAGCAAACAAAGCAATGTTCAAGAAGTAAATCTTACCGTCCATATAAAAAATATAAAACAAGCAGTTATGTGGGAAGAAGCATGTTCATAATCCTTTGAAGTGCATAGATAGACAACTGCCTTGACGTATTACTATTTACAGACAAAATGTGTATGAGTGCAAATGAGTTGCAACTTTCAAGGTAATAAAGTCTGATAAATTCCACATATGTGATGGCCAGAAGATGTATATCTCTGATGTAATAACAGCTTTAAAAGCTGTTACAACATCTCAGCTTACCTTTTTTTGGGTGGTAGTGTGAAGGGTTTTTTAACAGCTTTTAATGCTGTTTCCATTTCCATTTCTCAGTGTTATGGCACAAACCCCAGGGAAAAAAATGGTAATCCACTATGGTGATCATTGCCCTTCCCCACTCCAGTGTGATCTTGGAGTTGGCATATTTAGTTAGGTGTGTGTGGGGAGAGATGTCCCCCACTTTGGAGGATTTTACTTGCTTTGTGATTGTTTTTTTATCGTAGTGGACAAGGAATCTTTTCCTGGGATGGCTTTTGGAGTTCTGGGTGTTCTATGTTTTCTCATGTTATCTTGATGAATTTGTCTTCAATGATGCCATGTTTCGATACTGTGAAGTATATATATATATAGTTTCCTGACCCCATTTGACTGAAAGCTCATTTGCCCAAAAACTCATTTGATTGACAACTAGTATTAGTAAGAAAATGGAATATGCCCCCATCCCCACGGTAGTGCGACCCTGGAGTTAGAATATATAGGTAGGGGGTGTGTGGGGGGCACAGCCCCCCCACAACGGGGGGTGTGGGGGGTGAAGCCCCCCACTTACTTTTCTTTTACTAAGCAATATTACATCAAAGGTTAACAATATCATATGAAATGAATTGGGGCTTCCACACCCCCATTGTGGGCTGTGCCCCACACCCTACCTATATATTCTAACTCCAGGGTTGCACTACAGTGGGGAGGGGGGCATATTCCATTTTCTTGCTAATACTAGTCGTCAGTCAAATGAGTTTTCGGGCAAATGAGCTTTCAGTCAATTGGGGTCAGGGAAATGGTTGTCGGGCAAATGAAAGTTAGGTCAAATGAAGTAGACCCATATATATATATATATATATATATATATATATATATATATATATATATATATATATATATAGATATATGGGTCTACTGCTTTTGGTCGAATTACATTTGGTCGAAAATTATTTCAGGCAGCCCACTTCACTGAAAGCACATTTGATTGAAAGCTCATTTGGTCAAATTCCATTTGGTCGTGGGGTGTGTGGGCAAAGCCCCCAACATTTTGCAACTAGTTTTTACTGACGTTATATGTTTCAGTGTATTTTTAATGGATACACATGTATGTAATAGTGCATACACTGCAATTATGTGGGTGGCTGTGCCCTCCACACCCCCCCTTACTTTATATTCTCACTCCAGGGTCGCACTGCAGTAGGGCAGGGGCTATATTCATTTTCGACCGAATGGAATTCGACCAAATGGGTTTTCAGTGAAATGCATCTTCGATGAAGTGAGCTGCCTGAAATCATTTTCCACCAAATGTAATTCGATATATATATATATATATATATATATATATATATATATATCTGTGTGTGTGTGTGTGTGTGTGTGTGTGTGTGTGTGTGTGTGTGTGTGTGTGTATGTAGATGCATATATATATATATATATATATATATATATATATATACATATATGGGGCTGGTTTCTACCTTTTTCTTCAGATCCCCAATAAGACTCCCCACTTTCACAGCTATAGGGTTAAGATCTCTGCTGAGTGGTCAAGACAAAATCTCCAGCACCCTCTCTGTCCAACCAGTGCTTTGTGTTCCTGCTCACGTAGCTGACACACACACACTTTGAGATTTAATTTATATACAAACACACAGACACTCCTGGGGAAGGCTGGCACAGGTTTACTAGCTATGCCCCCTTCTGCCCAGACTAAAAGGTAATTTTGACTGCCACCAACCACCCTTACTTATCAGCTACTATAAGGCCCTTATAAAGGGTGACCAATTCTTCTGTGTAGTGTTACTATTATCCAAATGGTAAGCATGACAAAGTCTTTTAAGTCTATTTAGGAGTGGCCTATACAGTGTCACCAAATACATATCCAAGTATTCTCAGACCTTAAATATCTTTAAACACACCAGTCACAATTAAAAGGTTTAAATGTATTTAATAATAAATAATAAAAGAACAAGACAATATTCAATAACTCAGCACAGTGACAATAGAGTTCAGAATCACAGGAAATATTTTAAAACAACATTGCAGGACAGTCTCACATAAAAACAGAAAACATCTAAACTAATTTTACTATATTCCTATCTATATCTTAGAGAGGTGCTATGATCTAAGACTTGCTTACAGAGCAACAAGCAGCAGAAGTGCTGGGTGAATGTTTCTAGGTCCAAAGACAAATACAAAATGCACAGACTTTCTTTGAGAGATACTTCTTAAATTAATAACAACACATTACTGCTGGGTCAATTGGATGACATCACTCTTTGTCACCTCTGCCTTCATTTTCCAGGCTAACAGAAACTTAAAATTTAGCACTTCTGTGTCAAAAATACTTATCTCTCAGACGTTTGCCTAGAACTGGAAGTCGAAAACAGTTAAACACTTTTACGTTTGAAACCTGTAATTATTTCTGTTTCCAGAAATAGAAAGAACTTTTAGCTGTAGACATCCTCTCTCATTGCTGAGATAAACACAATTGTAAAACTCTTCACTGATTTTCTTAGAGTTTGCTGGTTAACTCTGTATGTTCCAGCTTCTACTATGAAAACATGCATTTGCACAGGCATAAAGTTTATGCTCATTTCTGCTATTTTCCAGCAAGGTACACTGTGGTTACATTCTTAAGGCTCAGTACATAACATACAGTTCAGCACACACTTCTGCACCAAGAGTTTAATATACACATAACATATAGTTCTCTTACATTTGTTAGACAAGCATACAAATCATATTAATATCCACAAATGCCAAAGAATTATTTACAAA
>NC_056726.1:1423761448-1423853948 GCF_019279795.1 Protopterus annectens
AGAGAACATCATTAACTACCTCCCCATTAACTCTTAAAATACCAAAGTGTTTCAAAGTTGTATACGAACATATAAATATAGACATCTTTTACACATTTAAACCTAAACAAAAACATTACAAATCACCAGAAATCAAAACAGCTCCTATAAAATTCACCAAAGTTATATTTAAAATCAACATGCCCTACATTGTAATACCTAAGTTAAAAAACATTTACATTCTCCTTAATACATTAGAAAGCTAACTCAGCTTTTAATTTCAATTTGCTACTAATAGAGATAGTCTCATTAAGGCCTGGGGGTTCAGCAACATTGCATTTCAGCTTCCATTTTAGTTCTTTATATTCTAAATATAGATCTTATGCCCCTGGCCAAGATTAACCACATCAATAGCAGTATATTTAAAGCTATGGGAATGGATTACTTTGTATATGTTTTGCTAGGGCATTCCTGTCCTCACCCTTTGCTATATCATATTGGTGTTGACAAATTCTAATTCTAAATTTATTTTTAGTTTTGTCAATATAAAAACACTCACATTGTTCACACTTGGCAAAATACACTAATCCTGTGCTCTGACAGTTAACTGTATATCCCAATTTTACAATACCCCACCCTGGTACCACAACTTCAGTTCCTTCTACAATAAACCTACATTGATTGCACTGTCCACATTTACTCATACATCCCACCAATGATCCCTTTAATGGTTTTTCAATAACAGTTTTAAAACACAGATCCTTCTTATAAACAACAACAGGATTTTGCCCTACTTTATTCATGTGTTCCCTGTCCATCCTAAAAAATATTCCAGTTGTGGTCTATTATATTTTTAATTCTTTGAAAGTGCAATTTATATGGTAAGTCCAGGGCCTTTTGAAAATTCCTGTTGTTACTTACAGTAGATGCACCCTCAGTTACATATGTCCCCCTTGTCCATACCTATCAGGGGAATAAAATTACTTCCTTGCCTCTTCCTTGCAACTTCATCAAATATTTTATCTAGGAAGGTATCTGGGTAGCCTCTGTTCTGCAGCATTCCTTTCAACATCAAACTGTCTTCATGAAACATGTTGTCACAGCTCACCATAAGGGCTAGCCTTACCAATTAACCTTTAACTAACAATTTCTTTTGATGTAGAGGGTGATGGCTGTCAAAGTGGAGAAGAGAGTTGGAATAGGTTGGTTTCCTATAGAGGTTCGATTCAAACCTCTTCTCTGTCCTATTTTCCTAATAGTAATATCTAAATAGTTGACTCTTTCTTTCCCTACTTCCATAGTGAATTTCAAACAACTAGTACTGGTGTTCAAATATTGATAAAATTGGTCTAGCCACTGTCTATCCCCAGTCCAAAATATTACTATGTCATCTAAAAAGCACCCATTTAGTGACCAACAACTTGCATACTCGGAGTTGAGGACCACTTGGTCCTCCCATTGTGCCAGAACAATACTGGAAAAACTGGGGCACATATCATGCCCACACTACCCCCTTCTTTTGTCAGAATAACTGGTTCTCTAAAACTACATAATTATTTTCCAGTATAACTTTCATCAACGTTGTAATGGTCAAAATTTAACTATGTTCAAAACATGAATGTCTACATAAAAAGTCATAATATGGAAGTAGGGGAAGAAAGAGTCCACTATTTAGAACTGATGGTAAATGGCAGTTCACTTCTTATGGCAAAATCTTGCAAGATTTTCAATAGTCTGCATTAGCACAGTTACAGCTGTGCAAATATGCTTATATTCACTGAGCTGTAGACAAACATACTAAAAGTAATAAAAGTTCTATACAGCTATTTCTCTATATCTATTAGGCTGCTGGATGTCATGTGCAGTCTAAGGGATGCTATGACTAATATAACTGTGATGAAGGCTGCAGCCTATATAGTCCCTTTCTTCTACCCGTTGTCATTGTAATTTATTTATAACAATAAAGAGTAGAACACGCTCAGTGAAATAAATGCCTCTCCACTCAGACAAATATATTAAAGTGATAAGCAGTGAAAATATGGCAGAGGCAACCATGCAGCAGCAAAATACGAACTTTTACTGTTGAAATACGAACTTCCACTATTAACACAAAATCCAGACTTTTTTGGTGTACACGGTAAGTGCTTTCACAGTCGCTTCATCAGATCAAGACACATCTATCAAGTACACAAATATCTCACAGTTGTAGTAAGAGTACTCCTATGGCATGTTCATTTTTCACAATACCATGTAGCGTTTGTGACCGCATATGTAGGTGCTCAAAATGCACAGTGAGTGACTATAATCATTGTGTGTCACTATACCGCTATTCATGAATGGCATTTGCCACAGTTGCAATGTGAACAGTTAGACGGGGAGAGGCCTCACCCATCCCTTTTGCCTTACACAACTGGTTTGTAACACAGTCATAGCATGTCATGACTTCACACAGTTGTAGTTGGACAGTTGTGTTAAGACTTCCAATATGGCACATGTGATTTAAACACATTTCATTAGCCTGTAGACTTTTATATGGAGCTCTTCAATTCCAGCAAAGGACATCATTATGAAAGTGTGCTTGTGTGATACAAACATGATTGCATTGTTACTTGTATCTATTTTTATGTTGGACAAACAACTTTCAACACATCTGGGGATTTCATGTCCGTGAAACAGGTTTTCTGGAATTCTTGTGGTCCGAATGCCGCTGTGGCACCTGCAGTAAGTACTGACTTGTATAGCATATCTACACAGAGTGTGGTTTGGATCTGGGACTGTGTTTGTACAAAACAATGTGGACAGAAATGACTGGATTGGCCAAACAATGTTGATATTGGACTGTTCACTGTTGCGTGAAGATTGACATAGGTACCTCCTTTTCATCACTCTGACAAATTAATATTGTATAAATTAATGTCAAAAGTCCTTACTTCACACCTTGATTTCTGTTATTTGAGACATGCTCCATTACTATTTCCCATGAGAGACCCAGTCAATACTTAGCCCTGTAGAGTGTATAGTATGATTGGCAGGGGGTTGAATCTGGTAACATCTGTACGCTAGATAAAAGTGTCAAACAGGAATAGCTTAGGCAATGAAAGTTGTTATGGCAAAGACAGAGGACCATATTTTAAGGTATCACACTCCAAGTTAGGGGATCCATAGCCATTACAATAGGAAACTGGTGTCATCCTTTCAAGGGTTTTCTTCATGATACAACCAATATGCTTGTTTCTGCAGCATCAATGGCTGATATGCACCTCTTTATGATCTGCCCTGGCAAAGAGGTTACTCAAAGGCATTACCTTTTTTCCAGGTAATAATGGTCTGTATTGCATGTGTTGATACGAACATTTATGTATTACTGTAATTCTTTTGTTCATACCATAGAGCTTTATAGGTTTTGAGGGATTATATAACATTTATTGCTACATGTTGCAAAATCAACATAAAGTGTGAGAGGGCCTGTGCTATAAGACATTATTGTGTGTTTTACTTGATATTATGGTATTTTTCATAGGTTCATAGATTAGTGCTAGGCTAACAGCCCTTCTGGGCCATTTTAAGCCTATAACCAAGCCCAAAGGAAGGTGCTGAGAGTACTGGTAAACAAGAAAAAGCACCAGTTCAACAACGAAGGTGCAAAACAGTTTATTGGGCTAAACACAAAACCACCAAAGCAGTCCAACAGTACGCAGTGTATCACACATCAAACGTTTCGTCACTCCTTCTTCAGAAAATTACGTAAACACACATTTACCCATTTTAAGCCTATCCAATTACCCCAAGTAAGAATTAAGTCCTGTACCGTGTAACTGTAAGGTAAACACCTTAACCATCATGCCAACCTATTGTATGCTGCAATTCCTTGTCAGCATGCCCACTGTAATAACATAGTAGATACACACCATTTAGCATAGTGACCTTTGAGTAATAAATGTCATGAGACATTTGTTTTCATTTTGTTGTTCCTTTTGAAGACTTAATTAAATAGCCTCTATAATGTTGGCTTTGCCATTGTCCATGCAATGGACTTACCAAATATCATTGATTACAGTAACACATATGCATCATAGTCACAAATACTTGTAGCCTGATATTTATTACATTTGCATATTAGGTAATGTATTAACAGCATAATGCTTGCATGCACTTTTATTTTACTCAGGTGGGCTACCTATCCATTTGTGATATACAGAAAACTGCAGGGAACTGACTACACTTGGCTTATACCTTGACTTATGTGCATGGTCAAATATGCAACATTAGCATGACTCATTCTGTATGTATATATATATATATATATATATATATATATATATATATATATATATATATATATCCTGGTAAAATGTGACACATCTATGTTACGTGTCAGGTCCTTATTTAGCAATAACCAGAATCCGAGTACAGACACTAGCTTTCTAGCATTCACAATATGCAGTCTGCTTTACAAATGCTTTTTTCATCAGTTAATAACACTATTGTTATACTTTTACAGGTGACCATGATTCTTCTCAATGGCATTGACAGCCTTACAGTTCTGTAAACTATGTGTGTCTGTTCTAACACCAGTCATGTGTCTATAATTTATAACTTTTGATCACTTCCACAGTATACATTGCTTTGGCAGAGTACTTCAAGACACCTGCTACGCATGCATAGCTAGGCACTCTCTATAAAATCATGTGAGTAACACAAATATTACTGAGTGTGCCACTGAACACATATAGTGACAACTGTAAATGGATGCTTTTTGATTGCAATTATATTACTGTTTAGCATTTACATTAATATACAGCACATGCTTGCCTAATACATGTTTAAAGGTGCAATACCTCCTTTGTATGGTTACAAGTGACAACGATGTGTCCCTTTCTGATGTACATGAGACAACAGTTGTAGGGTTTATTTATTCCTAATTATGCATGATGAAGTGGAGAATACAGTAGTATTGTCACTTACTAGAGATAACTTTCTGTATACACATCTGATATGCACTAACTCCAGTATAGGCAAATATCCCCAATGCATCTACTGTCCTTCCTGTTACATCACTTCACCCTTTTATTAACATCTGTCACATTTGCTCCCCTTTGTTACACTGTTGCTTTGTGTCCCTCTCACATCCTTTGTTATCATGTTCATAGGTTAGTTAGTACTAGGCTAACTGCCCTTGCGAGACATTTTAAGCCTAGCCAATTATCCCCTTTGAGATTCAAACCCTGTACCTTGTGTTTGTAAGGCAAACACCTTAACCATTATGCCACCCTCCCAACTCCAATGTCTTTTTTATTTATGTACATGGGTCAATAAAGTGAACAAGATTGCAGTTTATTAAATCAATATAAATTATTTATGGCAAAATGCTGTTTGTGAACTAATCACATTTTAATTACCCAAGTATATTTTCCCCATTTAGCTTCCCCTCCTTCTTTTTTTTTTTTTTGCACTAATTCCACTATATATAAGTAAAATTTCCCCATTTAGCCTCACCTGCTTCTTGTCTGTGAACTTATCATAATATATCTGAGTACAGTTTCTTTGTTTAATCCATCTGCCTCTCAATTATTTCATTAAACTTGCCCTTGCATTGTATTATTCTAGCTATAGGTGCTCACTCACTAAGTTTGCTTACAGGCAACACCTTTTGTTTCATAGCTCTCATCTCCAGATTTTAACACAATGCCTAGATTTTTGCCTCATATTTTTGGTCTTTTCCTCTTAAAATATGTGGTTTTCTGGCAAATTACTAGGATGATCCATTGACGTCACTAAATAATGACACACATTTGAGTTTCAATCTTCATATCCTTCAGGAAATCTATGTAAACACAGTTATTATTATACTAATCACTTTCTAAGTTTATTTTATTTATTTATTTATTTATTTGCAATTGGTTTACTGGGATAGTCCATTGGGCCAAAAGAACCCATTTTCAATGGAGTCCTGGGGAGAAAAGCTCCAAAAACAATTAGCAAGGTTACAATAAGGTATTTAGTTTCAATTATACAATTCCTATGGACTTGGAAATACAGTAGACTAGTGTACAAACATATACAAATATTACAATCTTGTATCGCTGAAAACAATTTACAATATAGAAACTGAGAGGCTTTTACAACTTAGGGTGGGTTACACTGGAGATATCTTTCATACATTCAGGATGAGTAGCTTAATACAATCAAGAGAAAGGTATATGAGCTGACATAGAACCTTTCAATATTGAAACAGAGAACCTTTTCTATCAGAGGGCATTATTTACACTAAGGTACCTTTGGAGCAATATTTAAACTCTGCCCCTATTTTTGGGCCTTTGTCCCCCCATTAGGTCAGGCTTTGTCCAGATTTATTGCACTAAGAGGTTGAGAGGTATGTTTGCTTGTATTGTATGCTCGAGCCTCAATGAATCTTTGAGTGGCCACTAACACTTCTGCTGGCCATGGAAAGGAGATAATGAAAGCGTAGGCTTACTTAGCAGCTTGCATGCTCAGTCTGTACCGGTGCTAATCACACTTACATGCCTACATCATGTAGGCTTATTTTGAAGTGCACAAGCTTGTTTATGAAGCCCTTGGTTTATTTCCACCCCAGTACCATCAATGACCACATTTTTTATATTTCTACCTGGTATGTAAAGTGAATAAAAGCTCCAGGGCAGATAATGATAACAAGATCCATATATGAAACCTCAGAACAGACATTACTAGATGAGCAGCAGCATATCCCTTGGTTTATTTCCACCCCAGTACCATCAATGACCACATTCTTTATATTTCTACCTGGTATGTAAAGTGAATAAAAGCTCCAGGGCAGATGATGATAACAAGATCCATATATGAAACCTCAGAACAGACATTACTAGATGAGCAGCAGCATATTAATTGGACTGCTCTTTATAAGTGGTCTCACCTTACTTTAGTTCTTTCTACCTTTTACAGTGCTGCAGTTCCCATACAGAACAGGCTTTTTCAAATTAGGAAAATAAGACTTTAAGGAAGCAAACTCCACTGGATGACTTATAATCTATAAATGTTGACTGGAAGATACCGGGTATGGGCAAATTTTGCAAAAAGCAAACAAGAGAGATGAGTCTAAAACAAAGACTAATGCATCAAATGATCTATAATAGAAATTAATAACTTAAAATGTCAGCTTATTTATGATCAAATACTGTTTTTTTATTGTTTTTACTTCATCTCTTTTTTTTTCATGCTATAATGGTGCTTTGATAAAAAGTACTTTAAAAAGCATGACCTTGAATTCCTAAGATAACTTAAATGATTTGGGCAAATGAAAGGCACTCAGAAAAAAACAATACCCAGCACCACATATGCTGCCACTCTCAGTGGAGCCCCATACACTAAGACCCTAAGGCTAACAAACACACTTCCCAAGACCCTTATTGTAGGGGACACCATTGTAACATGTACTGATGCCCCTCTAAAAAGGCTGAACAAGGAGAAGATAGCTGTTAGTTGCTTATCTGGAGCCACGATCTGGCAAATCACACACAAACTTAAGTCATTGCACCACAGGTACCAGTATGATTCCATCATAGTCCATGTGGTTGCAAATGACCTGAGATGTACCTTCCTGGACTATATGAAGACAGACCTTATGGAGCTTTCAGGGCTCCCTGTTGAAATGTTGACACATGGAATGCCAAGTGCTGAAACACCAGACAAAAAAGACAAAACACAGAAGAAGAGCGGATTTCAAAAATTGCTCTTGTCCTTAAAAAATTGTTTTTCAGGGGGGAAAGCCCCCCCCCCCCAAACTTGCATATACCAACTTTGAGATCACTGCACCACAGTGAAGAGGGAATAATTCAAGAAATGGTATCTCAGACTTAGTATACTTAAGTCTGATCTTTCTTCCATTCAGTCTCCATATTTTGGAACTTGCTCTAGTGATTCCCGACATTTCAAATGGTTACCACCTTCAGACTGTGTCTCAGTTGGGTATGAGCCTAGCATTGAGCAGCATATTACCAGTATCAAGGATGATGTCACAATATGAGCAAAACATTTTTGTGTTATTCTAAGGGGATTAAATATTTGTCAACTTGAGAGGACATGGTCCACAGATCACGTTACTTTGCCAAGGATAATCTAAACCTTTCACCTCTAGGCTTTCAAATATTAGCTAAAACTTTATCCAACCCCATATTGCCTTTTTAAGCAATGCTAAATTGAAAAACCTACCAATATAGCAAAATTATCTCAACAGAACCTGAAGGTGTTACTGCTCAATGCTTGCAGCCTAAATAAAATCTACACTCCATGCAAGCTCACCTCACACTTAGGAATATAGACATTAGTGCAGTTACAGAGACATGGTCTAACTGGCAGAGAGTACCCCAGCAGTGCAAGGCATCAGTGCCTTCCAAACTTTTAGACTAGTAGCTGCACTGACAAGGGCTAAAGGTGTAGGTGTCTCATACATTAATAATAATTGTACCTCTGGTGTGGTCCAACAGGATGATGTGCTGGAGTTTCTCCATGTGCAGCTCATCATAGACAAAATCTTGCACCATATTCATGCCAGCTATATGTCACCCTCCATGTTCCACAAAGCTCACAATGCATACTGGGAACTACTAGAAACATTTACCATCCAACCTAAGACCCTACTCATGGGAGACTTACTTTCCCCTCTTTAGACTGGGAATCCTTCATGGCCTCAAATCTGCAGGCACAGAAATTCCTGGACTTTGCAAATACAAAAACCTTTGGCCAAATAGTGAATACGGCCATTAGAGGCTCCAACATAGTAGATCTTGCATTGACAAATATGGGAGAATGCTGCACCCCAACCCCAAAATGCCTCACTCTAACTGGTATGGTCTGATCATAAAAATGTCTGTTTCAAAATCAGAATCAACTCTGTAATCCCATTAAAACCAGTAACCGTTGGAACTATTCCAAGGCAAATTATCTGTCTGAAAGTGATATAGTTTGTCAAAATTCAATGCCCCTCCAAACCCAGAGAGCATCGCAGCCTATGCTAACTTGCTGTCAGAAATTCTGTACATCCATGTCAATGGCTACATAGAGGCAGTTGTACCTACCAGAAATAACCCCAGGACTAGCCCCAGAAACAAACTTCCTTGATGGCATCCCAAATTAAACAGGATATGCAACAAAAGGAAAAAAAATATGGCAAAAATCAAAAAAGGTAAGTTCCATAAAGATAAAAGCTCTCTCATCAAAGTAAATAGCTAAAAAAGAGGGCTAATTAGGTCAATCAAAACCAGGTTTGAAGTTAAGATAGCCTACTGGACTGAGAATTGATATAATGGTTAAAGTGTTTACCTCACAGCTACAAGTTACAGGGTTTGATTCTCATCTTTGGAAACACTAGCTAGGCTTAAAATGTCTTACAATGGTAGCTAGCCCATTACTTACATGTAACCTGAAAAATGATGAGGCCTTCTACAGCTATTTCAGAAACCGCAAAGGCAGCACACAGTAATGCGCTGATGGTGCCACAGACACTGAGCCTGCTGATACAGCTAACCTGTTGGGGACAAATTCATTTCCAGCTGTACTTCCCTCTCACCCTCAACCATCCCCCCAAAAAACATAATTCCGGTAACTTTAACTAGGGGAGCATGTACTGGCTGCACCCACTAAAGCATGTCCTCAGCAGACCCTGATGACATTCCAGGATGCTTCCTAAATAGTCTCAAATATGACTTATCATGACCTCTGAAGTCATCATATAAACCCTATATAAATTATAAATATAAAATTTAATAAATTACATAAACATGGCCTTAAAATAGGTGTTGTGCCACATGAATGAATGGTCATCACCCTTCGTAAGGGAGGACTTTCAACAGATCCTGGAAAGTACACACTCATCACTTTGGATGGCGCAGTGGTGCATTGGTAGTGTTGTCACCTCACAGCAAGAGGTTATCTGGTTCAAATCTTGACTGGGGTGCCTTCTGTGTGGTGTCTGCATATCCTCCCTGCATTCATGTGTGTTTCCTCCCCGTGTGCCGGTTTCCTCCCACGTTACAAAAACATGCATCTGGAGCATTTCTCCCCAGGCCTCTGCTGAAAATTGTCTTCTTTCCAAGTCAGACTTCCCCAGTTAATAAATGTTAAATAAACAAAAATCAGTATGACTTATTTGATTATCATGGAAATTATCAACAAGGACATAGGAGATTTCCAGACACTGGATCCATCCTAGTTTGGCTTTGTCAAAGGAAGGTCATGCTTACTGAATCCGGTGTACTTCTTTGAAAAGGTCACTATGGCAATGGATGAGGGGAAAACTGTGCATACCATCTACCTAGATCTGCCTAAGTCATTTGATACACTACTCCATTCGGGCATTGTAAACAGTGTTATGGAACTAGGTGTAAACCCCTTTATAACACATTGGATAGCTAGCTTGTGCTCTGATTGGACTTAGGAGGTCAGAATTGGTGAGGCCACCTCCACAAAGAAGCCATTCACGAATGGATTTCCCCATTGTGCTCTGCTAGGCTCATTCCTCTTTGGAATCTATTTCTCAGATATCAAAGCAATTAGGGTTACTGCCTATCCTTCTTAGTGAGGAACAGTCCCTCTCTGGGCAGTTATGTTCTGCGGGGAAAAAACTAAAAAATGGCATATATCCTGAGATTTTAGGACAAAAAGTATTTCTTAAGTTATCATAAATAGTTGCATAAAACAGTTATTTGTATCTGAAACACCTAAATGTTATAGGATATAGCATAAGCAACTCAAATGCTACAAGAATAAGCTTTTTGGGGAAGAAAAGGGAAGTTCTGTCCTTTGCACTGGCTATGGGTATGTTTTTTTTCCTACAAAATCTCATGTTTCTACAAAACATGTCCCACTTTGGACATCTCAAAAGGAGGCAACCCTAAAACAAATGTCAAAGACCTCTGCCTAACCAAGTTTGCAGATGATTGTAAGCTGGGAGCAGTTCATTGAATCGCCCTGGGATGAGAATACCCTTAAGGAAAGTCTAATACAGCCAAACTCCTGAACCCAAAATAATGGATTAAAACCGAATACCGAGAAATGCATTTTCATACCTTCTGGGGAAGTCTGCAACCCCAGGTAACTACGTCATTAATAAAGCACCCTTAAAGGTTGATTCACTAGTCGAGGATCTAGGAATTCATGTAGAAAGTAACCTAGCCTTCAACCTAAATGTATCCAAGGTAATAAGAAAGGCCTTCTATGTTGCTCAACTTATAAATAAGGGCATGGCATCTAGGTCCAGAGAAATCATCATACCACTGTACTTGCCCCTAATCAGACCCAGCATAGATTATAATGCCTGCTTCTGCATGCACCTGACCAGACACATTCAGCAACTGGAATGTGCTCAAAAGTTCCTTACAAAAAAATACAGGGACTAAATACAACCTCCTATGATGACCACCTCAAATCCCTGTCTATTTACTTGGTATCATGCAGACATTTAAGAGGTGATCTTTGCCTGGCATACAAGGCATCCCTGGACCCTGTTTTGATGAACCTTTTGCACATCCACAAAACAAACAGCATTAGAACTATTAGATGAAAAGACCTACATTTTGCTTGCAACACAAATAGGGTATGTTGGAGAGATGGATATGTTTCTCAGAAAATTCCCATTTTCTGGAACAGGCTCCCTCTCCATGTGAAACAAGTTCCTCCCTCTCCCTATTTAAGCACAACTTGGTCCATTTGATGGGTAAATGAAATGTACCCCAATCTAGTGCCTATGTATTTGATGGACAGAGACAGATAGTAAATCAGGCCTAAAAAATCAAATATAAATAAAATTTGTGAGTCACATTTGGGTTACATGGCTAGGCTTATAAGGGATAGTAGTTGTTAGAATAGTATACACCTATGAGCCTATGAACCAATGAAATGCTAAATTAAACACTGTAGTTAGTACGATGCTATGTGATATCAGAAAAGATAGCCCTTTTCTACCTTGACTTACAATACTACTGCTTACCGATGTAATAACTGTTATCCTTATAGAACAACTCCATACTTACATACTTACAAAGGTTCATAGGTTCATGGGATGATACTAGGCTATTAGCCCAGAGGCCCTTATAAGCCTAGCCAAGAATTTCGCTCATTTTCCCTCAGTCAGGTTCTTTTTCAGTTCAAATATATTGACATAAACTAGTAGGAATAGCAGACTTCAACATCAACCCCTTATAGATTTATTATGCCTCAATTACTTCCAGGTAAGAAGCTTAATAATCTCAAAGCCACTGACACATATTTTATTTTATTCCTTACAATTAAAATAATCCCTAGGATATTCAGACATTCCACAATCATATTTCTTCTAAAGATTCCTATACCATCACATTCAGTTGCTTACAGATCAATAGCAAATATGTGCCCACTTGTTAAAATCCTTGGGAAAACTGAATATCACTAGACTCTTGAATATATGCAAAAAGATCATACTATCAGATGATCATCATGGTTTAAGACCCCACTATTGCACAATAACTGCCATCTACTATATTACCAATCACATCTTAACAAATACAGATAAAGGCATTTGTACAGGTACAGTATTTTTGTATCTCTACCATGCCTTTGAGACAGCAGATAATCCATAGATTATCCCCTTTTGCTGCAGAAACTAGTTGGCTATAGATTTTGAGCTTGACTGTAGTGTGGCACTGTGATTACCATGGCATATTATATATGTGCTTTCCATAACACATGTGCTTTACCACACACCCAGCATGGCCATTATTTGCATGCCAAACATTTGTAATATTAAAACATAAAAAACACCTGGTAAAAAACAAGGAGTCAAAAATACATTTATTAAGTGTTTTCGTTCTGTGTCATTCACTAAATGTAATGGGAATTTTATTCATTTAACATTTGTTTACCAGGAAAGTCTGGCTGGGACAGAGTCCAATTTCAGTGGAGGCCTGAAGAAGAAACCCTCCAGACACATGTCTTTGGAATGTGGGAGGAAACCAGAGCACCCAGAGAAAACCCACACCAACACAGGGAGAACAGGTAAACTCTGCACAGAGGGTACCCTAGCCGAGAATCAAACAAGAGAACCTCTTGCTGTGAGGTAACAACATTAACCATGTACTACTGTGCCACCCAAATAAAAACACTGCAGCTGAATAATAACTCTTCTAACCAATATGGCTTATATAAAACCACAGAGATATTTAAGGAATTAAATTGATCAATTGTTTAACTTAAAGACACATACAAACCCATGGTAAAATAATTTGCTATAATAGAACAAATATATAAATATTTAAACATTTGAAAACAATATATACAACAATCATTTTATTCATTTTAATGAAATAGTTATTTAAATTAAAAAAAAAAAAATACAATATTTTACTTTTTTAACACCCCGGCCTTCAAAAAAGCATTTTATATTGATAACACCATTTAAACCAGGATGGTTGTCTGCATTTAAGTTAATTTGCCATCTAGTCTCCCATCTAGTCTCCCCAATTTCTAAGAAATTTTTACAATTGCCCCCAATAGTCATAGAGTTCATGGTCAACTATACTGAAACATTTTTGTTTGCCATGGCAAGCTTTTCTGACATCATGAAGTATGCTTGTACAAGACATTGTTACTGTCTAGTGTTTTGAAAGATTATAAATGTTCTCAGAATCTAGTACTTAGCGTATGAGTAGTCATACCAACTTAAAAACTGTCACAACAATCACAGATGTCAATATATTCTATGCCTATTAAACCATAATCATAATGATAGTAATTAGTATAGTTTTATACAAATGTTCAAGGCAAACATATGGTCCTTCTGAAATGTAATTACAAACATTACAAAACACATAACTGTATGTTCCTATGCCCTTGTTAATTCTAGGTAAACTAATTTTAGTGTTATCCAACTGTTAACAAAATTTAAAAGTATGTCCCATATTATATATATAAATTTAGGGCCACCACCTTTAATTATAGAGTAATATGTTTTAATTCTGATGAAGTTCAGTAAATAACACAGAATGACAGTTCTTAATAAATTAATTTGTTTTTTTTTAATTTTTTTTTTTTGTGTGTGATTTTTAGTGTTTTAGCATTGCTGTTTCATCTGGCCTGTGATTCTGTTTGTTTTATTTGTAATATTTGATGGTATAATGACTTTGTATAGAGAAACATCTATCACTGAGTTACAGGCAACCATTTTGCATGTATTAATATGAAATTATCCCTTCAGTACTGAATACTATCTGCTAGTTATTTACTGTATAATTACTAATTAGAACTTTCTTCTTATACATGCTGGAATCCTGCTGGCACTTGTTCTTACATAGACACAATGTATACTAATCAATAAGGATTTGGCTTCAACCTATATATATATATATATATATATATATATATATATATATATATATATATATATATTTTTTTTTTTAATCGGATTGATGTACTTGACTGTGTGCCTGAATCCTCGATTGTCTGCAACTCCATATATTAAACAGAGAAATAATTTCTATTATCTAGTGGGATAGGTGGATACCATCTTTAGCTCTTAATTTTATGCTTCATAATATATCTAACATAAGTTCTGCACAAAAAATGTATAAGATGATTAGTTTAATGTCAGCATATGTTTTTCTTGCTTTAACTGGTGTGCAAAATAGCAGTATCTCATTAGTAAGAATATATATTCTTTTTCTCTTATTCCCCATAGTTCTTAAAGCTTTAGGCTTCCTTTGAGTAGTTAAGTAGACTCTTCATTTTCCATTCTTCCACATCTGAAAGTTGTTTTGCTTGTTAACAAGCACAGTTAAATGTGGCCAACATACTGAGTTTTTCTGTTTCTCACATATTGTCTGGTATTCTCCAGAGTGCCATATGCAGTAAAACATCTGTCTCTGTAGATAGCATCAAATAATTTATTATTTCTTTAACATTTATTGGTCTTTTACATATTTATTTATTTTTTTTATTTTATTTAACAGTTGTTGACTGGGTAATTAAACTGTATCAAAGACCCTTTACGGCCATGACCTGGGCCTTGTAGGTAAAAACAACATAGAGAGTATATATAGCATAAAAACACCAAAACTTGTGGTCTTAAAACTTCATTAATGAGTTCAGTCACAATAATTTCCAAACGTCATGAAATCCTGGTAGTGTTCCAAAACAACAAACCTTTAATCGTCACAGACAAGCAATCCTCAGTAACAAAAAAATTTAGTATCACTTTTTTGTTGCTGTGGCTTGCTTGTCTGTGATGTATAAAGGCTTATTACTTTGGAACACTACCTGCATTTCATGATTTTTGAAAATTATTGTGACTGAGCTCATCAATGAAGTTTTAAGACTACAAGTTTCTCTGTTTTTTTTTTTTTTTTCCTGAACACTGATGGGGGTAAGGTTGGAACTAGACATATTCCTATGCTTATTCATTTTTTTTACGTACATGTAGCATACATACATAAAGAATTGAACTATTTATATACAGTTTAAACAACAACATATAAGTAAATGTAATGTTAAAGTCAACCAAAACAGGGACGTAAAAATATAGCATAAATAGCAAAATTAGAAACAGATGATATAACTGTAAGGTATAGTTATCCCATAAGATAGAGAACAGGTTTAGGATACACATTAGGATTCCTACAAACATTTGCAGTGGAATAATAAACACTGCTATAATGTAATTAGCTAGGGTATTCCAGACTTCCCTCCTTCTGTTAAAAGAAAGGTAGCCTGTAATAATAAATACTTGCTGACCTTCAAGCATAGTTGACAACAAACTTAGGGCTAATGGTATAACAGAGTTCATGAAGTTGTCACACTACCACCACAGTTCCAAATGTGCCAAAAGTGGGATACATAAAGAAAGGTCTTATGCTACATACTTTCATTAAATGTGTTGTAGAAATCATTCCTTATCCTGGAAGCATTTTCATTTATTTTAAATAAAAGATACTCTTTAAGTGATATCTAATATTAAACTGTTCAATTTTCTTTATTGTTTAGGGGGTGCAGTTCAGATCAGATGGAAGGTACAGTTTTAGAGAATGTGCTTTCAAAATGGAGACAGTGAAATAATGCCTTAATAGGAGGTGGGAGGCTGGCATAGTGGTGGGAGGTTGGCATCATGGCTAAGGCATTTATCTTACAAACACAAAGGGCAGATTTTGATTCTCACATGACGTAATTGGATAAGCTTAAAATGACCCACAAGGACAGTTAGCATAGTACTAATCTATGAGCCTAAGGGAATTGCCATGACTTCTGATGCTGAGTTTCATGTGGAGACAGGACAGTACCTTTTGTGAAGAATTTTAAAAATGAGACTGTTCAAATCAAAGAAAGGTGGTTGTAGTTTAAATCAGGAGCTGTTATTTTTTTCAAGAATGGTACAGAGCTAGTTGCTCTTTTAATCTTATTCTGGTATGTTTATATATCACTTGTGGTACTGTTTACTATAATGGATTTTATCATAAGTATAAGATAAAAATCTGAACATAATATTATGACAGTTTTAATTTGACTATAATTGTTTATATTTTACATACTGGACTTATTAGTAGTCACCATTTACTGACATTTTCATAAAATGGAAGCTATTTCTGCTGTGGATGGAAAACAACAGAGACTCCAAAAGATCACTGTCTTTTAGGTGGAAGAAAATGATCCTAAAATGTACTACGGAAATGTTAAAAAGATTAACTTAACTGTGACCTATCCATGAGTCCTTTGTGTAGTAACTATATCTGGTCAACATCTGTCACTTCGTGGTCTGTTACACCTGTGCCACATGTAACCCACATGACAATATAAACACTGGACATTTCCAGATTACTGAACACTTCTATCATTAACTGTATTTTTACCCAAATCATTTAAGACACATGCCACTAATCACTAATACCCAGCCCTGTTGACATCACATACGCTGTCTTGGTCCTACATGGAATTTACAAACATTTCTGCAGCAAGAACACCCAACAGCAGTTGTTTCAATTCTCCTGTCATCCAAAAAACCTAGTCACCATTCTTCACTAGGATGAGCTGGCAAATATATCTATCTGAGCTGTGCCCACTGTGGCATTGCCCTACCACAACCAAGGATCAAAAGGTGTGACTTTACAAACTCTGCCAAATGTCCATAGCACTTCACATGGTAGTATATAATATGTATTATTCAACTAGAGTAAGCAACCATAGCCATGAATGCTTCAAATACCAAGTAGGTGATACTTTGGGTCAGACTCATATCAACAATTACACATTAAATCACACTTTTCCTCAATAATCTATCAAATTAATAAACCTAATGATGCATTTTAGATATGTTATACTCAAAGTATATTGGTTCTGCATGGAATGGTGTTTTACAACATCATCAGGAATTATATATTAGGCCCCACTATAGTTTTCTTCCTCTGTACTCTAAAAAAAGTAAATAAGCTTTGTGATACATTGTACATATATTATTCATAAAGTCTATTGTTCTCACAAGGAAAAGCAGTTTAAGTGGAAAGTTATTGTGTCATTATTATATACATTGAAAATATTTGTAAGGAATCCAAAGAATACCTTTGAAGCAAAGTGTAAAACATTGCTTGAGCACAGAATGACTGACCTCATCTGCTGTCCACTGTGCAGCCCTTTTATACAGGCAAAGATGGGCTCAGTTTCACTGAGATATTGACAATGCTCAGGAACCCAGATTCCCCTACACTTTTTTAAGATTAGAGCCACTTAATCAGTAATTGTGGAAATAGTAGTTCATTGTCCAGAGTCAATGTCCCTAGATGAGGTAGCTTCTTTATTATTGTAATGTAAAGAGTTCTCAATACAGGTTAAGCACCATTTCTATCTGAAGCTGTACTCAGAAGGTTAAATGACTGAGACAATTTTCTTGCCCTTTGTGATTTTTCCAATTCTGGCATTTCTCAGGTACAGTAAACTTACTCTTCTGCTTGACACAGTCAGGGAGCAAACCAACACTGGCAACTGAATTGTGTTCCTCATTTTGTATATCAAGGCCATCATTTTCGATCCATATACTCTAGATTGCTGTATATGGTATGTCAGTGTCCTTAGCCATTGCTTGTACAGGTCTTAACTGGCTTGAATACTAATTGCAAGAAATTTCTCAGTCTGTCCTTTGGATCTGATAAGAAGCTGAAACCTTTCATCCCTGATAATTCCAGAAATCCACTTTGGAACTTCCCCATTTATACCCCAGAAGAACACGGACTGTTATTCAATGAGAGCTCTTTCTCCTTCTTGCTTGCCATGCTGGGACTTTCTCCCAGTACTGTTCCTTTCAAACAGTTTCACTGCATTCTGGTTTCATTAAACCTAGTCTGTTTCTGATATGTCTGCCATAAACAGTTCTACAGGTATATTGCCTGTCATACAGTTTGGAGTTGTTTTGTGTTATAACAGAAACGCCAATATATAGTCATCTCTTTTCAACATGATAGCTGATAATTTCTTTACACCAGCCAAGAAGGCTTGCCCACAATCTTTCAGCAAACCTTTTTATTGCAGGGGACTCTGGTCCACTAATGAAATGGATTATCCAATTTTAATTTAAGTTTACAACATTTTTCTGATATAAATTTAATTCCACTGTCACTGACATGTTTGAGTAAAACAATAATCAGTAATGTCTTTTTGGGCAACTAATGGTAACCTGCCATGCATTATCTTGTATTGCTGCATATCATGAGTGTACATGTTGAGTATACTGCATGCATGACAGCTATTCTTATGGCATTCCTGTCCAACAGCAAAGATGTTGGACAGATATTCTTATGGCATTCCTGTCCAACATCTTTGCTGTTGTTGGTAAATAAATGGTGTAATATCCCTCCTCTTGGACAGTGATCAAAGATCCTCCGTCCTCAGCACTTACACTGGGTAGGAAATGTTCACTGTGAGAAAAATAGACACACCCTGGGACTCAACAAAGTTCCATTCATGTCCGTGCAGCACAGCAGCATGCCTTTCATATTCATGAAGGCATGCTGCTGTACTCCCTATACAGATACGGTCCATGTACAAGCACAGGGGTGTGTCAGAGCAGTGCACAGACACTAAACACGCCCCCTGAACATGCCATACAGCACTGTTTAAGTTGCACTGATTCATATATTAGTACTAGGCTAACTGCCCTTGTGGGTCAATTGCAGCCTAGCCAGTTACCCCATGTGAGAATCAAACCCTGCAGTTTGTGTTTGGGAGTTAAACACCTTAACCATTGTGCCAACATCCCACATCCTGGCATATTATAAGAGCTTAGCTCTAATATTATGCCAGTATCTCAGTGTCCATAGACACTGAAATGTAAGAGATCATTTTGGTGTCTGCGAACACTGAAACAAAAATGGCAAGAGGAATCCAATACAGGGGGTGTGTCACATCTTCTGTGACACACCCCCTGTATTGCTAAAGTGCAGTACGGCACTTATGCATGCTGCAGAAGCAGGAAATGTGTGCAAATGCACACATACATAACCCTCAACTGTGCTGATTTCCACAGAATGTCCCAGATGTATGCCTCATATTTTTGGTCCACCCTACACAAAATATGGGTGTTAGGCAAACTAGTGGAAAATCAGTAAAGACTGCAGTTGGCAGATATTGAAAGACATTTGAGTGTCAGACATTATACCCTTCAGAAAAGCCATGCCAATGCAAAGCCTGTTATTCTATCAACTTTCTAAGTTGCCAAGGGCAATGTCTAAAATCTATCCCTATTTGTCCCCCCATCATGTTACTCTTTGTGCATATGCCCTGCCCTAAGAGGCAGAAAGCAATGTGCATACTCAAAGGAAAATAAAAATAGAACACCATTTCACCTTTTTTTCTGTTCCGAATAAAATTTAAGCATAGCTGAGCAGGTGTGTGTGCTGCGCAGCTATGCACAGCAGAGTGTAAACATCTAAAGGTGTTAAATAGAAATATAGAGCCAAAAGAGTCAAAGAGGAGTAGTGTAGTGGCTAGAGCTTTTGCTTAATATGCAAGCATTCCTGGTTCAAGTCCCAGTATAGACCAACCATTTTCATATGTGAAACAGGACTAAAATATATATTTTTTTTATAAATAGGTAGTGAAAAATATATATTTGTTGACCAGGGTAGTGTAGCAGGTCCAAATGTGAGTTGTCAGTATTGTACAGATGTGAAAAACACATATAAACTCAAGTGACCCATACAGTATAGCAACAAAAGAATGTAATGTAATGAAAGCTCATAGTGGGATGTTATGGGGGTCTATATTATAACATCGAATTTTACAAAGATCGAATGTTATAATATAGAACCCATAATGTCAAACGCTGAAAACAGCGAAGGTGCAGGACACCGAATTCTTTCCCAGGGAAAGAATTTGGTGGGCCGTTGCTGTGGTTTCACTATTTTCAGCGTTCGATATGTTGGAACGTTATGGGTCGGGTTCAGGTAATTATGTGATTGTGTGTAGGTTAGGGTTAGGGGGCAGTTTAGGTGAGTTAGGGTTAGGGAGTGGGTCAGGTAAGTGTGCGATTGTGTGTAGGTTAGGGTTAGGGGAGGGTTAGGTGAGTTAGGGTTAGTGCACGGGTCAGGTAAGTGTCTGGTTGTGTGTAGGTTAGGGTTAGGGGGCAGGTTAGGTGAGTTAGGGTTAGGGCTCGGGTGAGGTGAGTGTGCAATACTGACAGACCTTAGGGTTAGGGTTGGGTTAAGGTAAGTGGATAGCTAGTAGTGTATGTAAAGTTTGGTTTAGGTTTAGGTATAAGATTTTAAGTGTATGTGTGTGGATTGCTGTTTTTTGTGTGTTTTTGTGTTGTCTGTATGTTTCTTGGAATAGCAAATTTTTTCCCTGGGAAATAATTCGCTATTCTGACTGTTCAATGTTTTCAGATTTTGGTGTTTAGGGTTCGATATTATAACATTCAATGTTTACGAACTTCGATGTTATAATATAGACCCTGTCATGGAGGGTAGCCATGGTGGTGCAGTTGTTAGCATTGCCACCTCACAGCAAGAGTTTCTCCGGTTCGATCCTCGGCTGGGGTGTCTTCTGTGCGGAGTCTGCATGCCCTCCCTGTGGTTGCATGGGTTTCCTCTGGGTGCTCTGGTTTCCTTCCACATCCTAAAGACATGCTGTAGGTGGATTAAACACTCTAAATTGGCTCTAGGTGTGAGTGCATGTGAGTGCCTCCTGTGGAAGGTTGGGCGCCGGGCTGGCAACTCGACACTGTAAAAACTCTACTGCCAATCATGAGTAGACAGGTGATCTGCTGTGGTGACCCCTAACCAGGAAAAGCCAAAAGAAGAAGGGGGATATCATGGGAGGGAAACATTCATAACATAAGATAGCATTAAGAAGGAATTGATCCCACAATCCTGATAGTCCATAAAATGAAAGCTGAACATTGCCTAATTATGTTCAGCTATGCTTACCCAGAGTAAACAGCACTTAAACTGTTATGTTTACCAATAATTACAGTAGCAGATTTGCACACTGGTAAACCGTGCTTAGTATCTACCTCTGTAAGCAATGCTTATCTCAGCTAAGTGAGTTTGCCCATCACTTAGTTCAGCTCAGCATATTCAAAATAGACCAATCACGGCAAAGGGCAGGAATCCAGCCCTACATAAACCACATAGGTGTGAATACAACCATAACCAACTGTAGCTGATCACTGTAGACACTATGGCTGGTGTTGAAGAAGGTGTGCCCTTTCGGGTACCGTGTTGGGGCATTCAGGAGTCCAGGGTCATGGTTGAACTCCTTGTAAAAAACCATGAAGGGCGACTGCTGCAGGACCAGTTCTAGGGCTCCCAATACAAAGGGGAGGCCTTGGACAGTCTTGCTCATGACCTCACCAGTGCAACTGGGATCCCTCAAACAGGTGAGCAGGTCCGGCATCACTATGCTGACTTGAAGTGAAGAAAGAGGGACCTCTTGGAGCAGTGGGTCCAAGATGCTCAGGAGTGGAATGTCCCAACAGTGTGTAAATGCCACTATCAATTCTCATGTATCAAAGTCCAGCCCAGGTATGACATAGAAAGATATGCATAAATGTTTCTCTATCTCCTGTACAGCTGTAGAAGAGAGGGCTGCGAACCTGGAAGCCCATGCCAGCAGGCTGCTAAGGCTGTATTGCGAGGCTGGTGAGTACTAATCTAGCTAGCAGTAGTCAAGGCAAGTAAATAGAATGCAGTAGAATGCCACCAGCCAGTAGTTAGTAATGTGTACTGTTTGTACTGAATAAACAAGGCATTAGCAGAGTAATACTGATGTACAGGATATATATATCAGTAAAAGTGTAGCAGTACCTGTCAATAAAACTCTAAACACCAGACTGTTGTGTGTACTTTGGTATATGGTAGTTTGAATGTAAATGTGTAATGTTAACGTTAACATATTAGCTATAAGAAATGTTCCATTCACTAGGATCTGGTCCATGAATAGTAATTCTGTGTTAACTATTGTTTTCCATACTGCAATATGTCAAGGTCTGACTACAGATTATAACAAGCATCTGCCATGCATGAATATCAGAATTGCAAGGGAGATTGTACAAAAAACATACTATTATATTGAAAACATCCAGGAAAAAAAAGCAGCAGCTCCTCAGTAGCTCACTGTGATGGAACACAACCTTGTGTTCTTATTTTTGCACAAACCAGCACAGTTCGAATCCCGGAAATGCTGTTAAGCTGTATGGATAATCTCATCCAAGAATATGTGAATATGTGTAGAAACAGTCATCTATTGTTAAGAGAATTTGTCTCCACAGGTCTGCCAGGTAAGAAAAGGAATAAATGAGCTGTAAGAAGCCTGTAATTATACACTGTGTACAACACCCACTGTCCAACCCCAAGGCTGCAAATAACAGCAAGAGAAGTACCTACACCAAGTAGTCCCCTCCAAGAAATGTCCTTCAAGGGTCATTCTGTCACAGCTAGTGGTCACAGCAGCCAACACCCAGGGTGACAGATAGAAATCAAGGTGGATTATGGCACTAGCACACACACATACTCACACACACACACACACACACACACACACACACACACACACACACACACACACACACACACACACACACACACACACACACACACACACACACACACACACACACACACAGTTATGTAACCTTGACTATGTGAGTATGTGTAGAAACAGTCAGGTAGTGTTAACAGATATTTCCACCACAGGTCTGCCAGGTAAGAAAATTATAAATGAGCTGTAAGAAGCCTGTAATTATACACTGTGAACAAGCATACCACTGCCCAACCCAAGGCCATAGGTCAATGTAAAGTGAGGTAATACCTGTAGAGTAATGATTAGAGCAATGATCATTAGAGTTGTGAGTACTTCAAGCATATACAGTTGTTACTTAACATCTCTCTCTCTTACCACCACACCTTATCTGAACCAATAATTGAAGCACATAAATCAATAGGTATGTTTTTCACCAAACCTGTTGTTGATACATGTATCATATTGTTCTACAAATATTGAAATGTTTTTCTATTAATGTTTCCTGCTCAAATACTATGATTGGTGGCTATCAATGTAACCTGCATGACATTATAATGTCCACTGTGGTTCCATATATGCATGTGTTCTGTTTGCTATGCAACTGTACCAAATATGTTGTTTTGGGTTAATAGAAATACTCATGCATGCTGTTATAACTAATCCAGGAATGTGTTTTTCATGACTAACCAACATATGTTCTACAACTGCAACACCATAGCAAGTCTGGAAAGGCCAATCCCAGCGGATCTGCCTCTACTGCCTCATCTGGCTGTGGCACCGTGCCCCAGCACATCTGGGACCCACAGCATGACCTTCTCAACTGCTGGTCCTGCACCACCTTTTGGTGGAGCTTTTTCAGGGGATGGGGCTTGTCCCCCCTCCCTGGGTGCGGGTGGGGACAGGATCATGTCACTTCAAGCCAGGTCCGGGGTCTGGTGAATAGATAGATCCACAAGGAATTTGGAGATTTGCTACACCAGCTTGAGGGCCATGAGGTACATCTAGAGGGTCAGTCTGCCCCTCCTGCTCAGCACCCAACACAGCCACCTTCGGGGCCCTGAAGGTGCAGTGATGACTGGCCATGGGTGGAGAACTCAGTTCCACTGTATCCATTTGGGAGCTTGTGAGCATCCAATTGTCAACCACCCTTCCATGTCCAAGGTGTTTACCCCCTACATGTGTCATATACTGCCCCTATCTGCTGTCTTGTCTGTCTACCTACCCAACTAACCTGTCCAAATATACCAACTATCCTTCCCCAACATCCAATTCTCACCTTAAAAAAAGAGCAATCTGTTCCCACAAAAAATGTCTCCCCATACATAGCTGTCCATTAGACACATTTAATCTGGTCTAATTGGTTTCACAACACATTATTGTTGTCCTCACCCCTGTCTCAGGGGTTTGAGTGTCAAATATACCTCCAAATTCTGTATATATACACAGCTTTGGCTGTAGAAGAAATGGACAGCTATGGACCTTCCCTATTCCGTCCTGCACATCCCTAGCTATCTTTCATATTGTTTTTCCTCTTCATGTCCCCTTTTTCACCACTTTCCTATCAACCCTTTTTTTCTTTTCTTTTACAGAAATTAGCATGGGGGTAAGTGGGAATAAGTGTGTTTGCACTGTGCTGAGCGAAGCTAAGTCAGATTAAGCACTTTTAGGGCTAACTGTGTGTAAGCATAGTTAACTGTAAGTTAGCATTGCTTGCTGCCACGCAAACTCGGGCAAACCAACTTACAACTGCTTAAACATGCCTTAAATACTCTATATCCAACAGCCCTTGTTCTGCCCAGCAAAATAATGACCAGCCCTTACAAGTTTTGAACCCAGGATCCTGCTCATCATAGCCCCAGCAATCGGGCACTAAGCCATTTTAGCTGCAAACATGTGTGATGTTTTTTCAAACATATCATTCAGTAGAGTCATTTAACAGAAGGGAAACGATTCTGTAGAATTACTCAAGTTATATATATATTTATATATATATATATATATATATATATATATATACACAAATGTATATTTGTATGGAGATGCATATAAATATGGACAAATAAATACATAATATACGTAGAGATGTACATATAAAATATATACATTTAGAAATAAATGTATAGATAGAAAGTAAATCAATACACACACACACACACACACACACACACACACACACATATATATATATATATATATATATATATATATATATATATATATATATATTACTAAAGATTTCAACTATTTATGAGGCAAAAAACAAAATGCAAAATCAAAAAATGGACAGGAGCCAATTCTAAGCACTTTTGTCTCTTTAATAAAAAAATGATCAGAAACTTCATCAGAATAACAGTTAACCATGTGGCCAAAGTGGTTAGAAAAACATTTTATATAGCCCACCTAATCATGAAGGGATTCACATCTAGATCAGGGGAGGTCATCGTGCCTCTTTACTCATCCCTCATCAGGCCCATAATTTAGTACAATGCCCCTTTTGGGATGTATCTTACCAGACACCTGCAGCAACTGGAAAGACCCCAAAAGTACCTCACCAAGAGGATCAAAGGGCTCAAACAGATGCCATATGCTGCCCGGTTAAAGAAACTCCAGCTCTACTCAGTGGCATACCGCCTGTTCAGAGGCGATCTGTGCCTGACGTATAAAGCCATGTCCAACCCGGAATTAATGGACATGCTGCACCTCAGAAAATCCAAATCCCATCGAGCTACGCACTCGAGAGACTTGAACCTCAGCACTGAAATAAATAGGACATGCTGGAGGGACATATTCATAACCCAGAGGCTCCCTTCACTCTGGAATAAAATCCCAGTCCAGGTTAGGCAGAGTCCCTCATTGACTCTCTTCAAGAGGAATCTTGATGAGTGGATAGGAGATCGTAGGTTTACCCCGGGTATCACTTCTGTGTCACTGTTAGACAGAGGCACAGTATACTAACCTCAAAAAAGGGCATAGCAAAATACATTTAAAATGGGTGGCAAAAGCCAAACACATTCTGGCTAGGCTTATAAATGCCCTAGGGCAGCTAGCCTAGTATGAACCTATGAACCTATGAACCTATGAACAGTACATATAATTATATGTCAAATAGGTAGTGCTCCATTTAAAAGGACCCAATGGGATGTAATGGTAATGAAAACATATAGCATAAATATGAAGGAGACCAACCACAACCCTTATTTACTTAGTTACCATAGAAACAATGTGTTGATATTAAAACAAGACAGTAAGATGAATTAATGAACTGCAAATAGCAGTCAGCGGTGCCATTTTAAAACACATTTAATGTTTAGAGTCCCATTGAGTCCTGGGGGGGCATCCGCTCTAAGTCTTAATTGCCACAGCAATTCCCTCACTTCAAGGAAAGTATTAACATCACCAAAGAACTGTTCAAGTTTCTCCATGACAATAAACTTAAAATGTGTAAAATTAGTGCAAATCACACTGTGCTTATCTAAAGCATTAAGTAGGTCCCCATTACAAAAATCTGTGCAGTGTTCCTTAATTTGTGCAGATAGCATCCTGGTAGTCTTGTCTATATAAAAGGAAGGGCATGTAACACAGTAGGCAGCGTAAACCACAAATTTTGATTTACAATTAAAATGTTTGTGAAAAGACACAGTGAAATCATTATGTTTAAACTTGAAAGAGCTGCCTTCAGATATATAAGAACAAGCTACAAATGTTCTGCATTTAAACATACCCTTAGTGTCATCACTAGTGTCAGCTGGGACAATAAAAAAAGGGGAATCTCTATTTTCAAAACAAAATCTAAGCGATCTATTTTTTTGTAAGAAAAAATTGTGGTATCTCCTAATGTATTAGCGACCTCTTGGCTACTAGTGAGAATATCCCAGTTGTTAAAAATGATGTGTTTAATAAGTTGAGAATCCCTACTAATAGTAACAGGAAAACTAGTAGTCCATTATTTAATAGGCAAGTGTGAATGTGTAGTAAGATCACGTACAGTCGTGGAAGCAATATCCAAGCTAATAGAAGGCTCATAAATAGTTGAATTCATAGTGGTACAAAAAAGCGGCTGGCTGGAGGGTAGTGGCAGATTGGACCTAAGTGGGGAATTCCCCGAATCAGCTGTTGTATTAACAGTACTTTTTGAAGAAACATGGGTGTGTGACTGAAGCAATAAATGATAGGAGGCACCTGGGGGTTTGAGACTAAGTCATTCATATAATTGATAGGAAAACAACGTGAATGAACATCAGAAGATTGTGCTTGAATATGTGAGACAAAACCATGTGTAATGATAGGGGGAAATTCATCCTTTCGACAGTCATACACATCCTTGAAAATAGAATCAATAAATGTAGCTGGGTAATTCCTGGCTAAAAGGAAGTTCTTAAAAATTAAGCATTCATGTAAAAAATCATTATCATCACTAACTAAATGTGAATTGTCCCCTAGCCATGCTCTGCTTTATAAATAGAGGCTGTAAGCTAGTAAAAGCCAAATAATTATTACAGAAAGTGTTTTTTCTGTAAATAGTGGAAGCCCATGTTAGAGAAACATTACCTAAGGTAACCAATGTATCCAGATAATTAACCTGTTTAACACATGTTGATAATTTGAAGTTTAAGAAAGGAATGCTTGTACATATAGAATCAATAAATTCTAACAGTTGTTCCTTCTCTCCCTGCCATACAAAAAATACGTCATCTATGTAACGTCTGTATAACTGAGTGCATTCAAAGTCAGACAGATGAACCAAAGTATTTGCTTCCCAGACTGACAAGAATAGATTTGCAAATGCTGGGGCCACTTTGGACCCCATGTCTACACCTCTTATCTGCTGGTAAATCACATTATTAAAATGAAGAAAGTTCCCTTTGAAAACCAAGGAAATAAGAGAACAGATAGTATTAATTCTGTCAGCGGAAAAACCTCTATGTTGTGACAAATAGGACCTAAAAAATTGTATACCTTCAACATGCGGAATGTTTGTGTACAATGCCTCTATGTCTAAAGTCACTAGTAAATTACCTTGAGACATTGGGGGGGTTGAAAAATAATAATTTCAAAAAATACCATGAAACACGTAGATAGAATGAAGACTGTTGAACAACTGGGTTAAGCAAAATGTCCAGAAACTCTGAAATTCTTTCTGTCTTTGACTTCTTATTTGACACTATGTGTCTGAAAGGGGGGTTAAGTTGGTATTTATCTACCTTCGGTATTCCAAAAAATTTTCCTAGCTGTGAGTCCGAGACTGTGCTTCTATTTCAGAGATAGGATTGCTTTTAACAAGGGAATAATAACTTTATCTATTTTCCTAAACGCTAGTGTAATGGATGACATAAAAACCATAGTGTAATATTCACTGTTGCTGAGGTCAGTCTGAAGAGTATTAACATAACATTCCTTTTCCATCAACACTATTCCGCCCCCTTTATCTGCCCTCATAATTCTAAGTGACCTGTCATTCTTCAAAACATTGAGAGCAGAAATCTGTTGCGGAGATAAATTAAACCATTAAACATGACAAGACTTACTAAGTAGGGAACGGAAATCCTTTTTGCAAACCTTAAGAAAAATGTTTAATGTATTACATAATGGAGGATTAAATAAACTCTTCCTAAGGGGCAAATTACTAAGGTAATTAGTACATTCAGAGTTAACATCATCATGGTCATCAATGTCATTAGACAAGTCATGGCGCAGCAATTTAAGATTTAACTTGCGCAAATACAACCTAAAATCAATAAGTAAGGAAGAGAGGTCTGCCCTCTGCACCGGACTAAGAGAAAAACTTTTCTTTAAAACTTCCAGAGTGGATGCAGAGAAAGACCTATTAGTTAAATTAAACACGTCAGAGATGTTTGCCAAAGATACAGTATCACAGTCCAAATTAGAAACAGAGTCAACAGAGTCAACAGAATTAAAAGTTAAATAATTCTTGTGTTTCTCCTTGTGTTTCTTCTTGGCAGTGTAGGTCGACCTCTTGGGAGAGATCTGCTGCTCCTCAGACAAGAAGGCTCTGCATTGATCAGAGAAACCTGGGGGGATGTCTGAATCATGCAAAAGGAACATTTCCCTGGGTCTAACTGTCTGCCTCTCCCTTTCTGTGAACTTGATCGTCCTCTTCTTGTGCATGACAGATTTACTGGGTTTAAACATAGAGAATCTTGAGATAAAGAAAATTGTTACCTGTAGAGGAGGTAGGGGGATCCAGTAAAGGTAATGGGTCTAGTAGTACAGAGGAAGCTTGCTGGAGAAGAACCTCTTGGGGCTGAACTGAAGGGCTTGAAAATTGCACAAAAGGACTGGAAGCTTGAACAGTAGTGCGGGAGACAGGATCCACTGACTGTTGGTTTGGAACTGCAGAAGCAACTGTAGAAGTAAGAGAAGGGCTTTTATAAGGAGCCTTGGATACAGGGAAATCAGATCCTGAAGTGGAATGATCCATAATAGAAGAGCTTCTGTCAGAGTGCAGAGGACCTGTATTATTAGTATTATCAGGGAAAGCATAGGAGAAATGTCTGTCAAAACAACCCTCAGTCGAGAGAGAGAGAGAGAGAGAGAGAGAGAGAGAGAGAGAGATACATAAATATACTTAAATATATAAAAGCTACAAGCAAATGCAATCTGAGGGTCATGCTGCTCAACAGTAGAAGTCTAAATCTCAAAAGGCACTCACTTGAAGCACTCCTTATTCACAAAGTATGCGCATATATCCAGACCGGTAGCCCAACATAATACATCACAGATACTGCAGGTGTAGCTAACATAGGGTAAGACAGCGTTCAAGTTGTAGCCTGCTATAGGTCCCCAGCCATGTCCCAAGTGTCAAACCCCATGTTTCTCAGCACCCTGGAGAATATTATTGTTCAACCTAACACTCTCATACTGGTTGACCTCAACTACCCCTCCATTAACTGTGAAAGCTACTCATGTATCAGTGCACTTGACCAATGTTTCCTGGAATGCATTAATTCCAATTTCCTGGACCAGCTTGTTTCTACAGCCACTACAGGTAGCAACATCATTGACCTAGTCAGTACTAACATGGGCGACTGTTGCTGTACACCAATAGTCAACTTCACAATGGTTAGATCTGACCACAATGTCAGCACCTTAGAAATCCACATCCCTCCCATCCCATGCAAAGGTAACCACCATGAAACACCTTTCCAAAGCTAACTTTGGCCTCCAAAAAACAGAGGTGGCTAACTTCATGGCATCCATGCAAATGGAGACTAGTTGCATGACCTTCAAATCATACACCAGTGCAGTACGAACACGTACACAAATGCATGCATTCTGCCATAACCAACTGAAACAGGACACTCCTCTCCAGAAAATGGAAGCAAATCTGGTGGCCCCTGTCCAAAGAAACTGTACAACATAAAGAGGAATCTGATATGGAATACGGTGAAGTCTCAAGACTAGAAAAAAACCCTTATCAACCTCAACAAAAAGATGAGATTCCTCATCAAATATTCTAAGGCTAGCTGTGAAAACAGAATTGCAGCATACAGTAAAGACAACCACAAGGCTTCCTATAGTTATTTAAAGAATCTCCATGGCAATACCAACATGTTGTCTGAGCTACTGCCCAATGGTACCTCCCATACTGAGCCAACAGATATTGCCAATTTACTGGCACACAGATTCAGTGGCAACTTTTCCCCTCTCTCCACCCCCAAAGGAACAATCACAGTACCAGTACACTGCCAGGCACCCAGTAGTACTGCTACTTGGGTTAAAACACCACTATCCAAGGCCAAGAATATAGCTTCTATTGGACCTGGCAATATCCCTGGCTGTCTTCTGCATGAACTACAGAGTGAAGTGGCACCTTACCTGTGTGCCCTGTTCAATCACAGCCTCACCTCAGGCTTTGCCCCTACTGACTGGTGCATTGCTACAGTCATCCTTCTCCAAAAGGAGGAGTGGCTGCAGACCCTGGGGAGTATCGCCCTATTAGGCTGACAAGGCTGTCATGGTCCTAAGAAACAGGGATATGGGAATCTCCAGACTCAGGATTCCACACAGTTTGCTTCTGTGAAGGGTAGATCATGCCTGTTCACTCAACCTGCTCGACTTCTTTGAGTCAGTCATCAGAGCTGTGGATGAAGGCAAGGTGGTTCATACAGCCTATCTCAATCTGGCCAAGCCCTTTGATAACATTCCCCTCAGGAATCATGGATAAATTCACGAAGCTACACATCAGCCCCTACAACAGTAGGTGGGTTGGAAACTGTCTCACAGATAGAACCCACAGGGTGTAAGTAGCTGACCCCAAGTCAGACTGCCAACCAGTCATGAGTGGAGTTTCACAGGGTTCAGTCCTGGGTCCTTTCCTTTTGGTATCAACTTGTCTGAAGTCCATGCCAACATGAAGGGACTGTGGCTGACAATGTTTGCAGATGATTGCAAGTTGGGAGCTATTAGCTACCCAAGTGATGTTGACATCCTATAGAAAGGCCTCACTGAGACCAATGATTAGTGCCAGAGCCATGGCCTTAAGCTCAATATCAAAGAATGTATTGTCATTCCCTTTTGGGATGTCAGGGGTGTTACAGCACCAGAAATCAGACACTGGTGTGAAAGTGCATACCAACAACCAATTCCACCACAGTCACAGTCACATACCGGTAGGTTAGGTGAACAGTAGAGTACACGTACTATGTGAAGAAATATGTAACAGTTTTCCAGTCACACACTACCCCTACATATACCAATTCTCAGTGTAGTCTGAATCCTGACCATGGTACAGGACATGTCTCAGTCTGCCCCTACAAAGGCATACAGCCAATAGACCAGCAGACACTAAAGCAGCATGTAGAGTCAGATAAAAAAGGAGCCATAACACTTACATCTACCCCCTCCATACACAGCCCGAATAACATCCTGACAATCTGTCAACAATGGCCAGACATACCCAGACCTCTCAAATGTACTGTTCAGCTCAGAATGTACAGGCTCAGGACTGATATATATGGCCTCTTCCCTGTAACATGTCTGTGGGTCTACTACATCACTGAGATGGTAGGAGGGATGAAGGCAAGAAATAATGATACTAAATATGCCTGACCCTCATAGTGCATGACATCTGGACAAAGCCTGACATCATTTGAGGACAGAGGCACAAATACAGGAGTAGATTGGACATATTGCTGTCAGAAATGTAGACAGTTGCTGATGTTACTTGGTTTATTGTAACATATCCTTTATGAGGAATATGAATTCAGTAATACCAATGGATTTTAGTATTTACTGAGTGCATTCTGCAGAGTATCTGACTGATTTTCCAAGGACAACTGTCTGGGGAACAGACAAAACATAACAGGCAAACATGTGGCCAGTCTGTGGACAGCATGCCAGTGGAGAGGTATGTCCGAGACATATCACTGTCAGAAGTGAAGTCACTCACTAAATGCATGTCCACACAAACCCTGTCACTCTATCAGCCCACTATGTGGATAACACTGATGATGACATAGAATCTGTTCACATTTCTGGAGATATGTCTTCTATGCTGTTGTGCTGTTTCCAAATGTCCTTTCCTGTGGAGTATTTCCACCTACTGTCTGTCAATCTGTAGCCCACCACCTCTGTAATGTCCCTCACACAGGCAAGGAAAGGGGCCAAGGCCCACATGAAGGACATGCCATTTGTTGTAGCTAGCAGCAGTGTCCAGGCACACAGCACAAAACTATGTGGGCACCTACATAGTTGTATGGTCTTAGCAATACCTGACATCTGCACATCTGCACTGAGGACAGACAGGAAGTGGACATTAAACATGTTATGCATTAGGATGAATGTCCTGAAGGATGAAAGTCTGAAACTGAAATGTATGCCATCACAACATGACAGCAGTCCTCAATGACATGGCCAAAAAAGAGAAGGGTAGAATGTGTCCCCAGCATTGGATATACCATGGAATACAGTGCAGACAGTCATCAGACAGTGGAAAAGATATGGGACAACAGTGACACTGCAAACACCTGGACGTCCATCCAAAATGGATGACATGACAAGATGACAACTGGCTATGGAGGCCAACAGAGGACTGACAGCAACAGTGAATGAGCTGCAGGAATGCCTGCCAAGTATTTGGTGTGCACCACATGTGACAACAATTTTCTGGATTCCCCATATGTCTGCCCTATGGGGTAGGGTTGCCAGATGGAAGCCTTTTCTTACACAGAAAAACATCCAGAGCTGGACAAACATTGTCAAACAGTACATCAAGTCTCCAAAAAGCATGTTGGACAATGTGTCATGGTCTAATGACACCAAGGTTGAACCTTTAGGCTACAATTCCAAGAAGTATGTTTGGCTCAACACAACACTTTGCATCACCAAAAGAACACCATCCCCCTGGTGAAGCATGGTCAGGGCAGTATCATGCTGTGGTATTGCTTTTCAAAAGCTGGACCTGGACCTCCACTCACGATGGAAGGAATTATGAACAACTGCATATGCTAACCAGTTTTGTCCCCAAACCTTCAGTCATCTGCTAGAATGGTGAAGATGAAGAGGGATTTTGTCTGTCAACATGAGTATGACCACAAGCATACATCAAAATCGGCAAAAGAATGGCTTCGCCAGATGGAAATTATAGTATGGAAATGTGCCAGACAGACCTACACCCAATATATAATCTTTGGGTTGCCCTGAATGGTGCTGTGCACAAGATATGCCATCAGTAACTGACATATTTGTAGTGCTGTTGTAATGAAAACTGGGCAACTATTACCAAGTAAAGATGTGCCATGATGATAGACTCTGACCTAAGATGACTGAATGCTGTCATTATCTCAACAGGTGCTTCCACAAAGTATCTGTGTAAGAGTGTGCACACTCATGCAAACAGCTTGTTGTACTGATTTCAATTTGCATATGTTTTCCTACAACAGATATTATGTTTTTAATGGAATTGTACAGGCTATAGGTCACAGTAAAGGTGGGAATTGTTTTGAAATGAGTTATTGTGGTGTCAAGTTGCAATAGCACAAAGACCAGGCATTGTAACAGAGTGTGTATACTTATTTATCCATGGTAACTGTATGGACTCAGAAATACCTGACCTGTAAAAGCTGCCTCTTCCAAGGTAGAGTAATCCCCTTTGGTCAACAGCTGCAATAAACAAACCACATAATAGGCCCATATATTGTTGTACAGGACCATGTAGGTGCAGACAACAACTTGGAAGCATTTCTACCTCTATCTGAACAAGCATGTAAGGTTACAGGTGACCCCATGTAAGGTAGTAAAAATCACACATATCCACACTGCTAAAGCCAGTCACAAGTGTGTCTCCACATATGTTGTCAGTCTCAGAGGCAGCAGCACAATTCACCATGTACTGGTGTTCAATCACACCTCATACAAACATGCCATGGATATAGGCAACCTGCATCAAGCAAGTTAGGTGTGAACATCACCACCCTGTCCCCCCATCCCTATAGGGGAATATGCACATCAACCACACCCCTCCCCTCATCAGTGGTGAGCAGGCACATATTGCCTAGTGAAAGGCAACAACAACAACTCTCCATGGGGCCTGATAACATCCCTGTCTGCATCCTACATGAACTCAGGCAAGTGATCACAGTGCCATCACACACAGTATTCAAACACAGCCTTGGCAACATCAACACACCATCCACATGGAAGATGGCTACTGTCATCCCTCCACATAAAAATGAATGGGGAATCAAGGTTTATGCAATTAACTGCCCATCATTGAGGGAATATGACACATCAGGGCCAGGAGTGAAATGCAAGTGAATATTGTGCTGATAGATTACAGGGTTATGGTGTAGCTGAGTACTGGCAAGAAATATCCACTGTTGATGCACAATTTCTGTCCATACTGTTGACAACTATATAAGGTGCTATGATGTGTTTCACTATTTGTCTTCCAGGCAGGATGCATCATATCCAGAATCCCCCATACAGTGTAGCAGAAACCACTGAAATTTTTGAATTCCTAACGCAACACTACAACATGATGTTTGGATGCAGCCAGGAACAGCTGTGGAAGTGGACCACCCTGTGGAATGACCTAGTCCACAGGGTAAATGATGTCAGCCTGTACACAAGAATGTATAAGCAGGTCTGGCATCATGCAAATGACCTCCTATGTAATGCTTGGTGAAGGGCTGCTGCCATAACCAGGGAAGCATCAGCCACAGGTGGGGGCCCACTCATGAAGCCCCCACGTACAGTAGAAGAGCAGCTCCTTGACAACCTTGGGGCATCCCCCCCAAGAGCAGAACATCTTCATAGGTTCATAGGTTCATACTAGGCTATCTGCCCTAGGGCATTTATAAGCCTAGCCAGAGTGTGTGTGGCTTTCACCACCCCTTAGGATGAGAATACTATACCCATTAGTTTGCTGTGCCTCTGTCCAGCAGTGACACAGAGATGATTCCCGGGGTAAACCTACGATCTCCCATCCACTCGTCAAGATTTCTCTTGAACAGAGTCAGTGAGGGGCTCTGCCTCACATGGACTGGGATTCTGTTCCATAGTGTAGGGAGTCTCTGGGTGATGAATCTGTCCCTCCAGCACGTCCTATTTATATCCGTGTTGAGGTTTAAGTCTCTTGCTCTCGTGGCTCTGGTGGATTTGGATTTTTTGAGGTGGAGCATGTCCATTAATTTCGGGTTGGACATGGCCTTGTATGTCAGGCACAGATCACCTCTGAGCAGACGGTATGCAACTGAATAGAGCTGGAGTTTCTTCAGTCGGGCATCGTATGACATATGTTTGAGCCCCTTTATCCTTTTGGTGAGGAACTTTTGGGGTCTTTCCAACTGCTGCAGGTGTCGGGTAAGGTACATTCCGAATGGGGTGTTGTACTCAATCATTGGTCTGATAAGTGAAGAGTACAGGGGTACAATGACCTCTCCTGATCTGGATGTGAATCCCTTCATGATCAGGTGGGCAATGTAGAAGGTCTTCCTAACCACTTTGGCAATGTGAGTGTCAAAAGAGAGGTTACTGTCAACTTGGGTCCCCAGGTCCCTGATAACTTCTTCCGTGTTTAATGGATTACCACCTATGTGGTAATTAGGGGTTACCTTGTTTTTCCCAAAGGGTATGACTATACATTTTTTGGCATTTAGCTTAAGGCCATGGCTCTGGCACCAGTTATCCATTTCTATGAGACCTCTCTGGAGGAAGTCTGTGTCTGATGGAGTGTCAATTATGGTGCCCAGTTTGCAGTCATCTGCAAATTTTGTCAGCCACAATCCCCCCATGTTTGCCTGCACTTCAGAAAAATAAATGCCGAACAAGAGGGGCCCAGGACTGAGCCCTGTGGGACACCACTCGTGACCGGCTTAGAGTCTGACATGGCACCAGCAACTCTAACCCTGTGTGTTCTGTCCTTGAGCCAGTTTGCAACCCATCTTGTGACATATGGGTTTACATCTAAGCTGGTGAGCTTTTCTATGATGCCCGAGTGGGGTATTGTGTCGAACGCTTTTGCTAGGTCAAGGAAGGCTGTGTGAACTGCCTTACCCTCATCAATGGCCTTAGTGACTGTTTCGAAAAAGTCGACCAAGTTCAAGAGGCAGGATCTGCCCTTGACAAAGCCAAATTGGGTAGGATCCAGTGTCTGTAGGTCCCCAATGTCTTTATTTATGAGTTCCATTATGATCCTCTCCATAGCTTTGCAGACAAGGCTCATCAAGCTTATGGGGCAGTAATTTCCAGGGTCCATAGAAGCACCGCCTTTGTGGAGTGGGACCACAGTTGCCGTACGCCATTCTTTGGGTACGTATCCTGTAGTAAGGCTAAGATTAAACAGCAGCCTTATGTGTGGGTTTAGTTCCTCATTGAGTTCTTGTAGCACACAGCCGGGGACACCGTCCGGTCCCATTGTTGCTGTGTTTTTTGCTTTAGAGAGAGCAGCTCTCACCTGGGCATCTGAGATGTTTGGGAGGCTAGACTCTGGTGGGATAGATATTTCTCCTTTTGGGGAGGAGGGAGAAATTTGCACTGAACCTGTCTGCCAGTATGTTGGCAATGTCTGTGGGTTCAGTGATTTTTTTATCATTTTGGACTAATTCTGAGCATATCTGGGAGTTTCCACCCAGGTTTCTAACATAGCTAAAGAAGGCCTTATGATTGTCTTTTGTGTCATTCGCGATTTTTCTCTCAAAGTTGGCCTTGGATGATTTTATGAGTGATCGTAGTTTTTTGCTAGTATTGATCAGAGATGCCTTCCCTTTTAGGGATTTTGCTCTGTCATGTAGTAGCTTTCTCCTCTTGTTGTAGAGTTTGTTTATGGCTGGGGTCTTCCAGACCGGGCACCTGCCTTTGGTGGAAAGGGTCTTGATTTTATTAGGGGTTGCTTGATCAATACATTCCTGGAGGTGCTTGTAGAAGGCATTTGTAAGGGTTTCAGCAGCGTGGGTTGTGGTTTCCACTGGCTCGGGGGCCTTGAAGGATACCACTCCAGTCTTAAGAAGTGTGAAGTTTGCTTTTGAGAAGTTCTTCACTGTGGTCTTTTTTGCTGGGGTTGGGGGCGGGATGTGGATCTCCAGTGAGATTAATTTATGGTCTGATCTCACCAATGAGGGATATACTTCCAGTGTGGAGCATTTTTTCCCCATGTTTGTGATGATCAGGTCTAGTATATTTTCTCCTCTTGTGGGAATAGTGACTAGTTGTTCCATAGCATTTGAGTTTATGAACTCCAGGAACCTTTGGGCTAGGGTGTTGGGGCTTGAGTAATGTTCCCAGTCTATGTTTGGGTAGTTGAAGTCACCCAATATGATGGTGTTTGGAGAGAAATTCATACTCTCCAGTGTCTTCAGGAAGGCTGTGTGGGTTTCCTGAGTTTGAGAAGGTGGTCTGTAGCATGCTACAAACGGTAGAGCAGTTTTACCTATGGTTAATTGCACCTGGATGGTCTCCGATGCTTCGTGCGTTGCCACTAACCTGGAGGTTTGGGTATCCTTTATGAATATGGATACTCCCCCTCCTTTTGTGGTTCGGTCTGGATTTTGGGGCCGGAACACATGATATGAGGTATAACCTGATAGTGCTGGGGTGCTCTCAGGAGCCTTGAACCAGGTTTCAGTCACAGCACAGACATCGATGTTCTCCATACTGAGGAGGGCTTGAGTGCATCTTGAGGTTTAGACTTCTGGCATTGAGCAGTATTACCCATAGTTTTTCTCCATTTTTGTTTTCTAGGGTGGTAGGTTTATCATTTGAGCCTTGCCTAAAAAGGCACTATGGGGTGGCAAGAGCTTTGCCAATATCCGGAAGCCCAGGGTGACAGGTGCAAGCCGTCCCTTGAAGCAGCGTGGCTTGTCAAGCATGTCATCCCAGGCAGACAGACATTGGATCCCCTTAGAATGACACCAGTAATTAAGCCAATTATTAAAGCTGATCATTTTGTCTCTGTATTGTGGCATAATTCTTGGTGAGGGTAGGATACTGCTCAGGGTCAGGGTCATACCGGCCTGGGCTACATAATCTGAGAGCTCCTCTATGTCTCTTTTCATGTAGTCCAGGGAGGTACGTCTCAGGTCGTTCACACCGGCATGGACAATGACTGAGTCATACTTGTACTTGCTGTGGAGTGACCTGAGTGCTTGTGTTATGTGGCGGATTCTAGCACCTGACAGGCAGCTTACTGTGATCTTTTCCTTGTTCAGTCTGGTGAGTGGGACGTCAGTGTGTCTGACTATGGAGCCACCCATAACAAGTGTGTCTGGCATTGTGTTTGGCCTTAAGGGCTGTGACTGTTTAGCACACTGACTTTGAGAACTATGTGTTGCATGTCTTATGTCTTGAGGTGGCAGTTGCTTGGGTGTCTGCTTTGGAGGCCTCTGTAGTTTTGGTAGATTTTGATCAGTGCCTCCGAGTATGTCTTTGTGTGTTTATGTGTTTGTTTTGCAGTTGTGATAGTTCTATGTGAAACTGGGTTTGTGGTGTGCGTGGTTTCCTTCTCCTCCTGTCTGGTCTTGCCAGTCCTGAGTTGAGAGAGCTCAGCCTCCAGTTTGGCTATATAGTTGCATCTCTCACATGTATTTGTGTTTTGTGGGAGAAGGAGTGGGTTGTCTGTGTACATGAGGCAATTGTAACATTGCCTCAAGATGCCCAGATTCACCAGCTGAACAGGAGAGGACGCTAGCAACTGAACCCTTGACATGCTAGAAAAAATGAAAAAATTTTCTGTGTAACTGAGTCAGAAGGGACCTATAGGAAATGGGTACTCAAGGGGATTCTAGGCTAATGTAGTACTTTGTTTAGTATATAAGTACTTTACCTATATAAAAATGCTTTAGGAGCAAGTGCTGAGCTTTTGAGATAGAGAATAGACTGTTTAGATTGCAAGTAGAGAAGTTCTAATGGAAAAATTGAAGAGCAGACTTTCGAGCCAGAAATAGTTTAACCTTGTTTAACCGGCGCTGCCGATGGTGCTCTATGGGCAACTCAGCTAAATCATGCAAAAGTGCTAAAGCGGGCTTTATAGCAGCGGGTTGAAAAGAGCTAGGAATTGACCCAAAATGGCCAATAGACTACAAGTTTCTGGCTGGAACCACTGCTCTAGGGACAAATAGGCTGCTCAGTGCTCCCCACTCCCACTGGTGAACAAAGAAGCTTCCCTTTTTCCAAATAAGGATATAGAATAGCACAGGAACCAAGCCAAAGCCCAGAGATCAGCAAACTCTGAAGACTGGACTATTCTAGTTCAGTAAGGCGAAAACAAGATTTTTTTTGCATCATGGACATGGGTCCCCCTGACACAATGGACGAGAAGCATGCAGTTGAGGCCCTAGTGCACATTACTAGAGCACTTTAGCATACATGACCTGTATCTCTAGAGTCTGCATACATATGTCAGATAAGATAGCAGTTGTGGACGGGATTTGGTAATGCACATAAGTGCACATCTATGGTGGTGGGTAGCATATTTTGTACTATTAGAGGTTGTATTGTTAATGTAAAGAAATGCTGCTACCTCCCGGACCAAGGCCACATGTTGAAAGTACCTACCTTCCACACATATTTAGCTTCCTCTGGTCTACTGGTACAGCAGCCTGTAGCTGGTGAGTATGTAATTTTTTTTGTGCTTTGCCAATACACATCTAGCCATATTGCTTGATCTCGATGTTCACTTGGTGTGGTGTTAAATGCAGTGGATCACAGTGGTCACCACAGGGGCCTATCTGAGGGGACATGTGGACACAGACCAACAAACTGGGGGGACAAATAGGCTATGGTAGGGACATGTCTGAAACATTATTCCTATACAGTGGCTACCACAGTGTACACACCCCTGTCAAGATGCCAAGTGTTTGTGATATATACAATGAAAGATCACACTATTACATTGCACACCTTTTCCAACCTGCAATGTGACCATAACATTAGCAATTAACTTGTAAAACCAAACAATATGTTCACAATTGGATTGCACAAGTCATATGTCACATTTAAGGTGGTTAATGTTTTTAAATGCAGTATTGTGGTCTCATTTTATATGATTCAAAAGCCTGCCATGTTAACAGGGGTGTGTACAGTTATCATATCCATGTGAAGCTTAGAAGGTTGTTGGTGTAACAGGATTTGTTTGAACATACATTCACTGCTGGTGATGATGTGTGCCAATGTCATTAATTAGTGACATCAATCCTCATATGATCCCAATTATGTGACAGACAAACATATAGGGGTTGTGCGGGACAGAGCAAACATATGTGCCAGATATCTACACATTCTTCAATGATTTGTACAGTTGTGAGGTATGGTCTACAGTAGTTGCCACTGTGCTATACAGGTCAACAGCAATTATGTGTACATGGGTGCAGTGTGTGCTAGGTGAATGAACATCACCTACTAACAGTACTCATGCATCCCACACATGTATATTGTTAGTAACATGGATTGAGAATGGCTGTAATACATGATGATGAGGGCTCTGTGTGTCATGCATGTCACATTTTGGGTAATTTGAGGTCTGTGTAATAGCTTTGTGTCAACTCACCTGTAAGTGTGTGTGTGTGTGTGTGTGTGTGTGTGTGTGTGTGTGTGCATGGCAACCAATCATAATGTACAGGTATTAATTTACATTAATTGTCTTCCCCCACAGGAGGCAATGGGGGTTGGGGTCCCTCCCACTTGGGAACTGATGTCAGTGTCCCTGCAGACTCTGACAATGATGATAGCCATAGTAGGGCACAGGCTGGGTTGTCAGGGGCTGAATCTGTGCCATTGGTTGGCATCTCACTCTTGTCCACCCAATCCCCAAACACAGACACAATGCCCACACATACCCAGTCACCAGTGGCCATAGATGATGGACAGTTGGAGGGTAGTGACATGGGACAGGCAAGTGTGATGACTATGGCACATGTGTCTGTAGACACCAGCCATAACCATAGAACAGGTGAGGACCCACAAAGGCAGATGAGCAAGGGTGCTCAAAGGGGGTCTGCTGCCCAACATGCCCTAAGTGCCACAGCAAGTGTCACCAGATGCATGTTTCAGACCATCATTGAGGCACAGCCACATAGTGAGCGTAACACCAGGCAGCTTCTCAGGTCTGTGAATGCTACTCTTCCTGCTATGCATAACAACCTTCATGATCTTACGGATGCCCACTATTATTATGTTGAGGTCATGGATAGATGGTTGAGTGAGATGGTGGGAATCCATGACAATGGAATGTCACTCCTTGAACATGGAAAGTATGTGATAGAACATGTTGTGGGACTTGGCCATTGGCCATATGGCCAAGGGGCAGCACCACAAACAGCTGAGGGTCCACACGGCCATGCAACTTCTCACTCCTGTAGTGGCAGTACCAGCAGTACAACTGCAGGCGTCGCTGTCCACACCAGGATGAAGCAGACCATGGGTATGTGGTCCTGGTCAGTCCCAACAGGGACATGGATCCAGCAGATGCCAGTCACCATTGGGGAGTAGTAATGCATCTGGCGTTGGGCCTGTTGGTGCCTGTGGGTCCCCTGGCAGCACAGTTCCCATGACCATGGCCAGAGACAGTGAACTCTGCACCCTGTCATGTATGGTCCACAGCTGTTCAACATACCCTGTGTAGGACAACCACATGGCATGACTATGTGCATCCATACAAACACACACACACACACACACACACACACACACACACACACACACACACACACACACACACACACACACACACACACCCAAACACACATGCACACACACCCACACACATCACCATCACAGCAAGGTAACCTCCAGACTTACACACACCACCTCTGCATGGCAAATCTCACATACAACCCCCAAACACATACACATGATGTCAACCAAATGGCCCAGCCTAGGCCTCTGGCAAACCCATACCACACCCTGTGCATATGATGATACCTGTGCCACATCCCTATCATCCATACCATCAAGACAGGGACATGCTAATATGGTTCTGATGCACAGGTTGAACTTATAACTTAATACAGTTTAGCAATGTAATGCTGTGTAGTGTTGACAGCCAGCATGTCTAATGGTTACATGTCATAGTGTGTAGCTGTCAGCCATGATGCATTAATGTTATTAAAGATGACTGCATGTGGTCTCCATAATGTATTTTGTTTGTCTTCTAGGTGTCTGTGTATCAGCAGGTTGTGTTCGTGTAGACTACAATGGGTGTGGTTAAGTGTGTCATATCCAGGGTACAGATGTACACAATTGATAGGTCTATATAACAGATTTTGCATGTGCTAGGTAGATTATAGGGCTGAGGGGTGTATACAGGTAAGTGTATGGTGGCTGACATCAGCACCTCTTGTACAGTGGACTATGGTAAGTGTAGTGTTTGGAACACACCTCAGATTTGCAATTTCCATACACACAGAGGGTATTGTGTTCATCCAACACACATAGAATACTGTTCACAGACACAGACACACACAATCACAATTGCCAGTGTTAGGTTTGAAATCTCTGTTCATCTAGTTAGTGGTAGTACAGTATTATGCAGTCATCACAGGAGGCACAGAGCTCATAGTGTGAGTTTCCAAAATACGTGTATAGTGAGTGACATGACATTCCCTCTGTGATGCTGTTGTTCACACACCTCCATGAATCCCCCTCACAGGCGGTTGTGGTTTCCACTGGCTCGGGGCCTTGAAGGATACCACTCCAGTCTTAAGAAGTGTGAAGTTTGCTTTTGAGAAGTTCTTCACTGTGGTCTTTTGCTGGGGTTGGGGGGGATGTGGATCTCCAGTGAGATTAATTTATGGTCTGATCTCACCAATGAGGATATACTTCCAGTGTGGAGCATTTTTTCCCCATGTTTGTGATGATCAGGTCTAGTATATTTTCTCCTCTTGTGGGAATAGTGACTAGTTGTTCCATAGCATTTGAGTTTATGAACTCCAGGAACCTTTGGGCTAGGGTGTTGGGGCTTGAGTAATGTTCCCAGTCTATGTTTGGGTAGTTGAAGTCACCCAATATGATGGTGTTTGGAGAGAAATTCATACTCTCCAGTGTCTTCAGGAAGGCTGTGTGGGTTTCCTGAGTTTGAGAAGGTGGTCTGTAGCATGCTACAAACGGTAGAGCAGTTTTACCTATGGTTAATTGCACCTGGATGGTCTCCGATGCTTCATGCGTTGCCACTAACCTGGAGGCTTGGGTATCCTTTATGAATATGGATACTCCCCCTCCTTTTGTGGTTCGGTCTGGATTTTGGGGCCGGAACACATGATATGAGGTATAACCTGATAGTGCTGGGGTGCTCTCAGGAGCCTTGAACCAGGTTTCAGTCACAGCACAGACATCGATGTTCTCCATACTGAGGAGGGCTTGAGGCGTGCATCTTGAGGTTTAGACTTCTGGCATTGAGCAGTATTACCCATAGTTTTTCTCCATTTTGTTTTCTAGGGTGGTAGGTTTATCATTTGAGCCTTGCCTAAAAAGGCACTATGGGGGTGGCAAGAGCTTTGCCAATATCCGAAGCCCAGGGTGACAGGTGCAAGCCGTCCCTTGAAGCAGCGTGGCTTGTCAAGCATGTCATCCCAGGCAGACAGACATTGGATCCCCTTAGAATGACACCAGTAATTAAGCCAATTATTAAAGCTGATCATTTTGTCTCTGTATTGTGGCATAATTCTTGGTGAGGGTAGGATACTGCTCAGGGTCAGGGTCATACCGGCCTGGGCTACATAATCTGAGAGCTCCTCTATGTCTCTTTTCATGTAGTCCAGGGAGGTACGTCTCAGGTCGTTCACACCGGCATGGACAATGACTGAGTCATACTTGTACTTGCTGTGGAGTGACCTGAGTGCTTGTGTTATGTGGCGGATTCTAGCACCTGACAGGCAGCTTACTGTGATCTTTTCCTTGTTCAGTCTGGTGAGTGGGACGTCAGTGTGTCTGACTATGGAGCCACCCATAACAAGTGTGTCTGGCATTGTGTTTGGCCTTAAGGGCTGTGACTGTTTAGCACACTGACTTTGAGAACTATGTGTTGCATGTCTTATGTCTTGAGGTGGCAGTTGCTTGGGTGTCTGCTTTGGAGGCCTCTGTAGTTTTGGTAGATTTTTGATCAGTGCCTCCGAGTATGTCTTTGTGTGTTTATGTGTTTGTTTTGCAGTTGTGATAGTTCTATGTGAAACTGGGTTTGTGGTGTGCGTGGTTTCCTTCTCCTCCTGTCTGGTCTTGCCAGTCCTGAGTTGAGAGAGCTCAGCCTCCAGTTTGGCTATATAGTTGCATCTCTCACATGTATTTGTGTTTTGTGGGAGAAGGAGTGGGTTGTCTGTGTACATGAGGCAATTGTAACATTGCCTCAAGATGCCCAGATTCACCAGCTGAACAGGAGAGGACGCTAGCAACTGACCCTTCGACATGCTAGAAAAAGTGAAAAAGTTTTCTGTGTAACTGAGTCAGAAGGGACCTATAGGGAAATGGGTACTCAAGGGGATTCTAGGCTAATGTAGTACTTTGTTTAGTATATAAGTACTTTACCTATATAAAAATGCTTTAGGAGCAAGTGCTGAGCTTTTGAGATAGAGAATAGACTGTTTAGATTGCAAGTAGAGAAGTTCTAATGGAAAAATTGAAGAGCAGACTTTACGGAGCCAGAAATAGTTTAACCTTGTTTAACCGGCGCTGCCCGATGGTGCTCTATGGGCAACTCCGCGCTAAATCATGCAAAAGTGCGCTAAAGCGGGCTTTATAGCAGGGGGTTGAAAAGAGCTAGGAATTGACCCAAAATGGCCAATAGACTACAAGTTTCTGGCTGGAACCACTGCTCTAGGGACAAATAGGCTGCTCAGTGCTCCCCACTCCCACTGGTGAACAAAGAAGCTTCCCTTTTTCCAAATAAGGATATAGAATAGCACAGGAACCAAGCCAAAGCCCAGAGATCAGCAAACTCTGAAGACTGGACTATTCTAGTTCAGTAAGGCGAGAAAACAAGATTTTTTTTGCATCATGGACATGGGTCCCCCTGACACAATGGACGAGAAGCATGCAGTTGAGGCCCTAGTGCACATTACTAGAGCACTTTAGCATACATGACCTGTATCTCTAGAGTCTGCATACATATGTCAGATAAGATAGCAGTTGTGGACGGGATTTGGTAATGCACATAAGTGCACATCTATGGTGGTGGGTAGCATATTTTGTACTATTAGAGGTTGTATTGTTAATGTAAAGAAATGCTGCTACCTCCCGGACCAAGGCCACATGTTGAAAGTACCTACCTTCCACACATATTTAGCTTCCTCTGGTCTACTGGTACAGCAGCCTGTAGCTGGTGAGTATGTAATTTTTTTTGTGCTTTGCCAATACACATCTAGCCATATTGCTTGATCTCGATGTTCACTTGGTGTGGTGTTAAATGCAGTGGATCACAGTGGTCACCACAGGGGCCTATCTGAGGGGACATGTGGACACAGACCAACAAACTGGGGGGACAAATAGGCTATGGTAGGGACATGTCTGAAACATTATTCCTATACAGTGGCTACCACAGTGTACACACCCCTGTCAAGATGCCAAGTGTTTGTGATATATACAATGAAAGATCACACTATTACATTGCACACCTTTTCCAACCTGCAATGTGACCATAACATTAGCAATTAACTTGTAAAACCAAACAATATGTTCACAATTGGATTGCACAAGTCATATGTCACATTTAAGGTGGTTAATGTTTTAAATGCAGTATTGTGGTCTCATTTTATATGATTCAAAAAGCCTGCCATGTTAACAGGGGTGTGTACAGTTATCATATCCATGTGAAGCTTAGAAGGTTGTTGGTGTAACAGGATTTGTTTGAACATACATTCACTGCTGGTGATGATGTGTGCCAATGTCATTAATTAGTGACATCAATCCTCATATGATCCCAATTATGTGACAGACAAACATATAGGGGTTGTGCGGGACAGAGCAAACATATGTGCCAGATATCTACACATTCTTCAATGATTTGTACAGTTGTGAGGTATGGTCTACAGTAGTTGCCACTGTGCTATACAGGTCAACAGCAATTATGTGTACATGGGTGCAGTGTGTGCTAGGTGAATGAACATCACCTACTAACAGTACTCATGCATCCCACACATGTATATTGTTAGTAACATGGATTGAGAATGGCTGTAATACATGATGATGAGGGCTCTGTGTGTCATGCATGTCACATTTTGGGTAATTTGAGGTCTGTGTAATAGCTTTGTGTCAACTCACCTGTAAGTGTGTGTGTGTGTGTGTGTGTGTGTGTGTGTGTGTGTGTGTGTGTGTGTGTGTGTGTGCATGGCAACCAATCATAATGTACAGGTATTAATTTACATTAATTGTCTTCCCCCACAGGAGGCAATGGGGGTTGGGGTCCCTCCCACTTGGGAACTGATGTCAGTGTCCCTGCAGACTCTGACAATGATGATAGCCATAGTAGGGCACAGGCTGGGTTGTCAGGGGCTGAATCTGTGCCATTGGTTGGCATCTCACTCTTGTCCACCCAATCCCCAAACACAGACACAATGCCCACACATACCCAGTCACCAGTGGCCATAGATGATGGACAGTTGGAGGGTAGTGACATGGGACAGGCAAGTGTGATGACTATGGCACATGTGTCTGTAGACACCAGCCATAACCATAGAACAGGTGAGGACCCACAAAGGCAGATGAGCAAGGGTGCTCAAAGGGGGTCTGCTGCCCAACATGCCCCTAAGTGCCACAGCAAGTGTCACCAGATGCATGTTTCAGACCATCATTGAGGCACAGCCACATAGTGAACGTAACACCAGGCAGCTTCTCAGGTCTGTGAATGCTACTCTTCCTGCTATGCATAACAACCTTCATGATCTTACGGATGCCCACTATTATTATGTTGAGGTCATGGATAGATGGTTGAGTGAGATGGTGGGAATCCATGACAATGGAATGTCACTCCTTGAACATGGAAAGTATGTGATAGAACATGTTGTGGGACTTGGCCATTGGCCATATGGCCAAGGGGCAGCACCACAAACAGCTGAGGGTCCACACGGCCATGCAACTTCTCACTCCTGTAGTGGCAGTACCAGCAGTACAACTGCAGGGCGATCGCTGTCCACACCAGGATGAAGCAGACCATGGGTATGTGGTCCTGGTCAGTCCCAACAGGGACATGGATCCAGCAGATGCCAGTCACCATTGGGGAGTAGTAATGCATCTGGCGTTGGGCCTGTTGGTGCCTGTGGGTCCCCTGGCAGCACAGTTCCCATGACCATGGCCAGAGACAGTGAACTCTGCACCCTGTCATGTATGGTCCACAGCTGTTCAACATACCCCTGTGTAGGACAACCACATGGCATGACTATGTGCATCCATACAAACACACACACACACACACACACACACACACACACACACACACACACACACACACACACACACACACACACACACACACACAAACACACATGCACACACACCCACACACATCACCATCACAGCAAGGTAACCTCCAGACTTACACACACCACCTCTGCATGGCAAATCTCACATACAACCCCCAAACACATACACATGATGTCAACCAAATGGCCCAGCCTAGGCCTCTGGCAAACCCATACCACACCCTGTGCATATGATGATACCTGTGCCACATCCCTATCATCCATACCATCAAGACAGGGACATGCTAATATGGTTCTGATGCACAGGTTGAACTTATAACTTAATACAGTTTAGCAATGTAATGCTGTGTAGTGTTGACAGCCAGCATGTCTAATGGTTACATGTCATAGTGTGTAGCTGTCAGCCATGATGCATTAATGTTATTAAAGATGACTGCATGTGGTCTCCATAATGTATTTTGTTTGTCTTCTAGGTGTCTGTGTATCAGCAGGTTGTGTTCGTGTAGACTACAATGGGTGTGGTTAAGTGTGTCATATCCAGGGTACAGATGTACACAATTGATAGGTCTATATAACAGATTTTGCATGTGCTAGGTAGATTATAGGGCTGAGGGGTGTATACAGGTAAGTGTATGGTGGCTGACATCAGCACCTCTTGTACAGTGGACTATGGTAAGTGTAGTGTTTGGAACACACCTCAGATTTGCAATTTCCATACACACAGAGGGTATTGTGTTCATCCAACACACATAGAATACTGTTCACAGACACAGACACACACAATCACAATTGCCAGTGTTAGGTTTGAAATCTCTGTTCATCTAGTTAGTGGTAGTACAGTATTATGCAGTCATCACAGGAGGCACAGAGCTCATAGTGTGAGTTTCCAAAATACGTGTATAGTGAGTGACATGACATTCCCTCTGTGATGCTGTTGTTCACACACCTCCATGAATCCCCCTCACAGGCAAGGTAAAGGGGCTACACCTACATGAAGTACCCATATATAACAGTGTGTTGCCATGCCATTGTCTATAGGAATAATGACACAGCTGTTCTGCATGCAATTAGCAAGTGGGGGACAATAATTGGTGCACAAGCCATCAGCTGCTAATAAGCATTACCTACAAAAGGCAAGCTGCTGTCTATGCAAAACAGATGTACACCCCACATGTGTGGGAGAGGGAGAGGGAGAAACTGAGGAAAGGAAAACAGATAACATACCTGTCTTTGGAAAAATACAAAGACAGGTATGTCAAACAAATAAACATGTAATGGACTGCAGTAGGGGGCATGTAAGAATGGGAAAGAGGAAGTTTAACACATATGTCTTAACAAAGCTTGCTGTACTAATATATTGCTGATCAGAACCTATGGCCATAGCATCTGGGTCTGTCTGCAGTGACATAGATCATAGGTAAGGCCCCAAGAAAGGATGGCTCACATATGACTAATACTGGAGTGTGTGTTGAACAATACTGATATTAACAACACTAGGCCAGCTACTGGGATGTTGTACATATCCATATCTTACTTGTGAATTCAACTAGGATATACTTGTTTGTCTCAGAAATTTGAGACACCTATACATGGTATTTGCATAGTAAATTACTGCTGCAGATGAGTGTGTTGAACTGCATGTTATGTACTGAGCTCATACCATTCAACTGTCCAGTGTTCGGCACACTGACCATATGTGTGCCTCATATTTGTAGTCTTTTACCCATAGAGTTGTGTTATGTCTGTCAAATCCTTGCCAGATCTGTGAAGGCTGACATTACAACATCCCCTTTTATTGTCCTCTGGCTTTTCCCATTTGGAATTGGCACAATGGATCATCTGTTGCCATTTCTGCCTGTCCTCTGAATCTTGCTCTCTCACATCAACCACCTGTATGTCCTCTCTCACCACATCCAGAAACCTTATCTGAGGCCTTCCTCTCTGCCTCTTACCTGGCAACTACATCCTTACCATCCTTTTTCCAATATACTCAACACCCCTCCTCAGTACATGTCCAAGCTTATGTAATTCTGCCTCTTCAACATTGTCTCATATCTGTTCAACATGGCCTCAGCCTGTCATATACAGATTGCTAAACTTGTACACCTATGTTACACCCATTGCAAATCATAACATCTGTAACTCAGCCATAGGCAGCTCTGACTCCTGCCTTTTTGTCAACGCCACAGTCTCCAACCCATATAACATAGGTGGTCTCACTACCCTATTGTAGACCTTACATATCATGTTTACTGGTACTCATCTGTCACAAATCACCCCTGATACTCTTCTCCACCCTCTCCATCCTTCCTGCATTCTCTTCTTCACCTGTCCTCCATAGTCCTCATTACTCTGAAATGTTGATCCCAATGATTTGAACACATCCACCTTTGCCAACTGTACTCCATGCATCTTCAACATTCCGCTATCCTCCCTCTCATTCATACACAGATATTCTGTCTTAGTGCTGCTAACCTTCATTTGTCTCCTCTCTAGAGCATATTTCCACCTCTCCATGGTCTCCAAAAGCTGTTCCCTACTCTCAATACAGATTACAATGTCATCAGCAAACAACATAGTCAATGGGAACTCCCACATGATCTTGTCTGTCAACCTGTCCATCACCATTGCAAATCAGAAAGGGCTCACAGCTGATCCCTGATGTCATCCTACCTCCACCTTAAACATATCCGTCAATCCAAATGCAGACCTCAATGCTGTCACACCACCCTTGTACATATTCTGTACCACTCTTACATATATCTCTTCCACTCATGACTTCATCATACAATACCACAACTCCTGTCTAGGCACCCTGTCATATGCTTTCTGTAAGTCCAGAGAGACACAGAGCAACTCTTGACCTTCTCTGTATTCCACCAGTAACAGTTTCAGAGCAAACATCACATTGGTAATGCCCTTTCCACACATTAAACCATACTGCTGACCAGTACTCCCTGTGTAACCTAGCTTCCACCACTCTTACCCATAACTTCATGCTTTGACTGGTCAATGTTATCCCTCTGTAGCTATCACAGCTCTGCACATCAACCTCATTCTTAACACCATACCCAAGCACTTTCTCTCCACTCCTCATGCAACCTCACACTTCCCAAGATATCATTAAACAGTCTGGCTAACATCACTGCCATTTCCCCTAAACAACCTCATGCTTCCACAGGTGCGTAATGTGAACCAACAGACTTGCCAGTATTCATCCTTTTCATAGCTATCCTTATATCCTTGTTAAGCCATTGAACTTCCTGATTCACCATACCCATATCATCCAACCTTCTCTGTCTCATTCTCTTCATTCATCAGCATCTCAAAGTACACTGTCCATGTGTTCAACACACTCTCCTTGCTTGTGAGTACATATACCTCAAAATCCTTTATCACTCTTATCTGCTGCACATCTTTCCTAGCTCAGTGCATCTGTCTAGCCAATCAGTACAATTCCTTTCATCCCTTCTTAGTGTACAAACTGTCATAGAACTCTTCATATGCCCATGCTCAGCCTTTTCCACCTCTCTCTTTGCCATGCACATAATCTCCTCATACTCCTGCCTACTTTCCTCATCTCTCTAACACTTCCACTTCTTCTTCCCCAACATCTGTCTCTGCATACTGTCTAGTACTTCCTCAGTTCAACAGGGTCCTTGTACTGCTTCCTCCATCCACATGTCACCCCAAGCACCCTTTTAGATGTCTCTCTTACCAGCTCTGCTGTACTTAATCAGATACTTGTTAGATTGTCACTGCCACCCAGTGCCGGTCTCAACTCTTCCCTGAATTCCACCTCACAATCACCCTTTACCAATTCACACCATTTGATCCTTGCTGCTGCCCCTACACTCCTCCTCTTCTCAATTTCCAACATCATCTTACATACCAACAGTCTTTACTGCCTAAATACACTTTCCCCTGTCACCACTTTACAGTCTCTAATCTCCTTCAACCTGGCCCTCCTACACTGGATATATTCCACCTGTGTGCATCTTACTCCACTCTTTTATGTCACCCTATGCTCCTCCATTGTGTTATAGCATGTATTCACCACAGCCATGTCCATCCTTTGTTGCAAAACCCACTACCATCTCACCGATTCCATTCATTTTAACACCATACATATCCATCAATTCCCCATCCCCTCTGTTCCCTTCACAAACATGCCCATTGACATCTGCTGCAATGACCAGTCTGTCACCCTTGGGTACTGTCATCACCATGTCAACCAACTGATGTCACATTTCTTGTTCTCATCCATCGCACAACCAACTTGCATAGCATATGCACTAACAACAGTCATCACACTATCAGACACTTATGCCATCCTCCAAAAACACTCTTGGCATACTGTTCCTTCAGCAGAAGCCCTACCCCCTTCCTCCTCCAGTACACACCATGATAGCAGAATTGTGACCTGCCTACCATACGCCCAGCCATAATCCCCTTCCATGTGGTCTCTTGCACACACACAATATATCAACCATCCCCTGGCCATCATATCAGCTAGCCTGGTCCCTATACCAGTCATACTGCCAACATTAACAATTTCTACCCTCAATACCACCCTCCTAGCCATTCTCCTCTCTTCCTGCCATATTACTGTTGGACATCCTCCAGGAGATGCCTGTCAGTGCAAATGCTACTGTGCTATTGAATGACTCAAGTATGTTAGAGCAATATTGAGACACTGTCACTGATTTTGTCCCATTGCATCCATGTATGCATGGCATCCTACAGATGTCCTGCTGTAACAGGTTGACAGGGATGACTATGCAGCAAGAGTGTGAATACAGTGTGCCATGCTGACACAGAACAGACATGTATGTGAGGTATTACTTATGCACATGTCAGTATGAGTAGGTGTATGTGTCCACCTCACAAAAACAGACATGGGATGCAAACTGTCAGTTAAAAAAGCTGTACATGTTGTACATGTGGAATCTTAATTACTGTGCACCCAAAAGAGTGACATTTCTACTGCTACTTGTTGTTGCATTGCCCTGGCACAGCCATGGTTAGTACAATAAGCATGTTTATCATTACAAAATTGGAGAGGTGTCCAACTGTGTTATGACTTTGTGGCCATGCCCACTACAAACAACTGGTTGAACACATACATAGCTGTATGGACTCAGCAATACCTTACTTGTCATACCTGCCTCCACCAAAGTAGAGTAAACCCCTTTTCTGGACAGCAGCATTACACAAACCACAGACTCGGTCCCTATAGTGGCTGTACAGGACAAAGTAGGGGTAGGAACCAACCTGGCATCAGTTCAGCCATTGTCTGAAGAAGCATATAAGGTCACAGGTGGATTACTGTAAAGCCAACTATGAATACAAATTGGAGACATCCACCAAGGACAATCAAAAGGCTATCTTCCCATATGTCTGCAATAACAGAGGCAACAGACCAACCCAACCTGTAATGGTGGCAAATCATATCACATACACACACAACATAGCTATAGGCAACCTGCTGCAGATAGGGTTAAGGCAAACATCACCTCCTGGCTCAGCATCAGTATAGGTGGATATGTACTTCACACACACCCCTCCCTTCATCACCAGTGAGCAGGTACATATTACCTATTGAAAGGCAACAAATGTAAGTATCCATGGGACATCATATCATCTCTGTCTGCATCCTATATGAACTCAGGCATGTGCTCCCAGCTGCATTACACACTGTAGTCTCACGAATCCACAGCAACATCCACACACCATCTGCTTGGAAGATGGCTAATGTAATCAATTTACACAGACCTGAATGAGGAATGATGGATTATGCAATCAACTTGCCCTCACTGCGGGCAATATGACTCATCAGGACCAAGAGCGAAATGCAAGCTTATACTGTGCTGATAGATTACAGGGGTATGGTGTGGTTGTGAGTAATGGCTACTGGTATGGTTGGGAGTGTTGGCTACTGGTATTCAAGGTACATGTGCAGGTACTGGACATACCGTTGCCAAATGTATGGGGTCCTGTGATGTGTTTCCCTGTTAGTGTCTACCAGGTGCAATATAACTGTCAGGAAACCTTGTCACCAGTGGAATACAACCTGATAATGGAAGCTGTAATACAGAGCCACACAGTACTGTTGGGCCAAAGCTAGCAACATCTGTGGGAGAGGACCACCCTGTGGGATGACCCTGTCCACAGGGTAAATGAGGTGGGCCTGCAAAAACATATATATAAATAGGTGTGGCATCATGCCACCAACCTCATATGCCATGCCTGGCAAAGGGCTGCTGCTGTGGCCAGGGACCCCCACAACCACAGGTGGGGGACCAGCCATGCAGCCCCATTGATACCAAATGACAGTGGTCACCACAAAGGTCTATCTGAAGAGAATGTAACGTTCGTGTAGCATACCTCACAACCTGTCAGTGCAAGACATCTGGCAGACACCAGCAAAATGTGTTGGACAAACTGACTAAGGTAGGAACATGTGTGAAACATTACAGCTATACAGTGGATGTAAAATGTATACACACACCTGTTAAGATGCCATTTGCTTCTGATATATACTGATTGAGACCACGATATGTCAGTCCACACCTTTCCCAACCTTTAATGTGACCCATGACATGAACAATTTACTTGTAAAACCAAGCATCTGGACTCATGTATTGCACCTACAAGCCTGAACAAGTGTGAGGGTAGCAGATGTCGTATCAGTATGCTGTTTCAGTCAGGTATGATACCTGATGCTGTCTTATGTGTCATTACACTCATTGTGGCCTATTTGGCAACAATATCGCATACATGGGCATTGTTAAGGCAGACAGAGCACTAATAGGTTCCAAACAACTGGCTGTTCCAGACACATCTGTACAGAGTACTGGCATGGCCTGTACAATGGTTTCATATGCTGCATGTGAGGCAGATGACATTACCACACTATATAAAGTAATGGCATCAGGAGGTGGTCACCTGCCACGTATCTCACACACACACACACACACACACACACACACACACACACACACACACACACACACACACACACACACACACACACACACACACACCAGTATTGAGATTAGAACTCCTATCTATCTATTTATGTCTACTATAGTGTTACACAGTTATCACATGCTTCACAGAGGTTACACAATTTCACCTCATTCAAATGTACTTAGGTTCATAGGTAGGTACTAGGCTATCGGCCCTGGGGCCTATACAATCCCAGCCAAAAAGGTACCCTGGCTTTTGCCACCCAAGAAAATTATTTTCCTGTGCCACTTGTAAGGTGAATGACATCAACAGGACTACTAAATTAAGATGAGTATGTTGGTATGCAACCAAAAATGGTATAACCTTCACAGTGCATGATTCTCACACAAACACACACAAACAGTTACCAGTATTGAGATTAGAATTCCTGCCCATCTAGTTATTTGCATTATGGTATTACACAGTTAGCAGGTGCGCCGCAAAGCTTACACAATTTCACCTTGTCCAAAGGTACTTCTAAGATGAATGACAAAATAACAGCACTAGTAAAGTAGGGTGGGGGAAGTGTAAAGTAGGGTGGGGGTGTAAAGGGTGGTACCTAAATCTAAATGGTATAAGCCACACAGTATCTGATTCACAGACACACACTTGCCAGTATTGAGATTAGAACACCTGCCTATCTATTTATTTATATTATGGTATTATGCAGTTAGCGGATGCACCACAAAGCTTACCCAATTTCACCTTGTCCAAAGGTACTTCTAAGGTGAATGACAACAATAGCAGTAGTAAAGTAGGGTAGGAGAAGTGTAAAGGGTCGTACACAAGTCAAAAATGGTATAACCCACACAGTATATGATTCTCGCAAACGCACAATCGGACTTGCCAGTATTGAGATTAGAACTCCAGTCTATCCAGTTAATTGTACTACATAGTTACTGCACTCACTACAGAGCTTACTGGACTTACAGCTGGTCAAAGGTGCTGATAACTGCACAGCTGAGGTAAAGTATTACAGGTGGCAGGAAGTCTGCCTTCAGTTTCTCCCTTACATCTTGCTAGTTTTTTCTGTCTTGCACTTCAAATAGCATTATTGTTTTGCACTTCAACATGTTATTGTATCAGTAAGTGTATCACACCTGAGAGCCATCAGCAGTACTCATTCATCAAGGAATTATCTCCAGTACTTACTAGTTCTGACCAGCCTTCCTGGAATGATTGAAATGTGGTTTTCTGTGCTTTCACCCATTAACTTGGTGCACATGTCCATTCTGAGGCACTGTTACAACTGCCTCATGTACACAGATAACCCTCTTCTCTTAACACCAAACACTCAGACCATTGAGAGTTACCCCTATATCACCCAATGTGGAAATATGCACTCTCCAGCAGAGACTGAACTAGCTAGTCAAGAAGATAAGGTCAACACCTGCACCACACCATGTGGAACACATAGCTCGCCACAACATCCACTCTGACAGCCCTGACATACACTGAAAAGCCACACACCCACCTTCACAGAAGCACTCGGTTGACATTTACACAAACAGAATATACCAACAAGACAGACACCCACTCAGATACCATGACATAGCACATGCCAAAGGACACATATGTAACCTACACAGTGTGCCCCTCAACCTAAGCTCCTAAGGCCTGCCACCTTACACAATACAGTGATCATGGGTGACTCAGTACTGCAGCACACAGATGTTCCACTCACTAAGTTGATTATGGAGAAGGTAACAGCCAACAATCTATCACATGCCAGCTTCCAACACATGACACACCAAGTCGGGCCACTCCACAACAACTGCAAGTATAACTCTGTCATCATCCATGTGGGTGTGAATGACCTGAGACACACCTCCCTGGACTACATGACAAGAGACATGGTTGAACTCTCAGATTATGTGGTCCAGGCAGGTGTGACAGTAGCCATGAGCAGTATACTGCAATCACTCAGATTGATGCTGCAGTACTATCAACAGATAATTCACTGCAACATTGGCTTACATGTTGGGTGTCATTCTCAGGAGATCCAGTGTCTCTCTTCTTGGGATAACAATCATGACAATGCCTTGCCAGAGACGTCCTAAATCTGTCAGTTCTGGGTTTCCGTGCATGGGGTAAGTGTCTTGCCACCCCTATAGTGCCTTATTAGGCAGTGTTCCAAACCAAACTACCAAAAAACAGCTAGACTTGTATGCAATCTGAGGGTCATGCTGCTCAACAGTAGACATCTATCTGTCAAGATACAGTTACTCAAAGCACTCCTCAGAGTACAGGACATTGACATTTGTGCTGTAATGGAGAAGTGATTCACAGCAGCAGACAGCAGCCCTGCACTAACAGGCTATGATGTATTCCACAGCTGTCAGCCCCAAACATGCACACCACCTCCACAGGTGGTGTTGTCTCCATATTTATAATGGATATGCACACCTCCAGACTAGTATCCAAGCATAATGCATCAGAGGTAGTTTTGGTACGACTGACTTTGGGTAATCCACACCATTGCCTATCAGCCCCCATCTATTTCCCTAGACTGTCAATGCACATTCCTCAACACCCTGGCATCTATGAAGGTCCAACCCAACACTGATATAGTAGGAGACTTCAACTACCCCTCCATCACCTGTGGAAAGTAGTCAAGCACCAGTACACTGGCCCAACGCTTCCTGGAATTCTTCAGTTCCATTGCCCTGGGCCAGGTCATACTGGCCACCAGTAGAGGATGCAAATACCTTGACCTGTGTTGATTACTTACATATGGGACTGTTGCTCGACCACAGTTGTCAATCCCTACCTGGTCAGATCCAAACATGATGTAGTCAACATGGAGCTCAACATCTCACCCACACCCCTCACAAAGGTAACCACCTTGTAAAACCTCTCCAACGCTGACTTTGCAGTCATAAAAACAGGGGTAGATGACTTCATCACCCATGCCAATGGGAAATAGCTGTATGACTGTCGAATCATATGCATATGCACTCCACAAATATGTACATGGATGCATGGTACTAGCCATAGCCAACAGAACCCAAACACTATCCTCTAAACACTGGAAGCCAATGTGATGGTCCCCTGCCATTATTAAAGTATACAACAGGAGGAGGACACTGTTGCAGAAAACAGTGGTGTCCCAAGACTGGTGAACCCCCTTATTAGCCTCAAACACAACTTGGGATCCCTCATGGAATCACCTACAGGCAGCTATGAAGGCAGAATTGAAGCAGACACTGACGACAATCACAAAAGCCTTTGACAGTTATATGAACAACCTCCGCAGCAATAACCACAAGTGCTGTAAGTTACTGCGCTATGTTAATTCCTATTCTGAGACAACAGATATTGGCCACAGTCTTGGCAAAACATTCAGTGCCAGCTTCACCCCCCCCCCCACAGGACAATCAGAATGGCAGATGAATGCCAGGCACCCAGCATTACTGCAGGCCAGGTTAGACCTGCGTTGTCCACAAGCAAGAATACAGCTTCCATGGGACCCCAACATATCTGTGGCTGTATTCTACATGACATACAAAGAGACCTGGCACCACATCTGTGTGCCCTGGTCAGTCACAGCCTTACCTCAGGCTTTGTCCCTCCAAATGGCACACTGCTAGAGTCATCCCTTTCCATAAAGGGGTAGCATCTACAGACCTTAGGGATTACTGGGCCCTGTGGCTGACAAGACTACTATGTACGGGTATGGACCGCATCATCAGGGACCTGATTGACAAAGATATGGGTGATCTCCTAACTCTGGACCCCACACAGTTTGGCTTTGTGAATGGCAGATCATGCCTGCTCGACCTGGTAAACATCTTTGAGTGAGTCACCAGGGATGCATATGACAGTAAGGCACTGCATACAGCCTACCTCAATCTGGCTAAGGCTTCTGATTCCATTTCTCAGTCAGGAATTATTGATAAATCCAACAAACTAAGCATCATCCCTTATATCAGTGGGCGGTTTGCAAATTGGTTCACAGAACGCACAGTGTGACAGTGTCGAACTCCAAGTGAGACTGGCAAGCAGTCACGAGTGGAGTCCCATAGGAATCAGTACTGGATAGTGTACTATCCAGCATCTACCTCTCAGGAGTCCAGCCCAACACAGAGGAACTCTGGCTAACTAAGTTCAGGGAGGACTGCAAGCTGGGAGCTATCATGAACTCCACAAGTGATGCAGACATCCTACAGAAAGGCCTCACTGAGACCAATGAGTGGTGTGAAAACCATGGCGAGAAGCTTAACTCCACAAAATGCATCATCTTCTCCTTTGGTAAAAAACTCAGTTCCCAGTAAGTACCACATCAGTGGGAGCCCAATGAACACTGTAGGCATTATAAGAGATCTGGGGGACACAGGTTGACAGCAACTTCTCCTTCAAGCACCACATTACCACTGTGGTCAGGAAGTCCTTCTATATGGCACATTACCAAGGATTTTGCATCCAGGAAGTCAGCGTTAATGATCTCTATCTACTATTCCATCATTAGACCATTCATCAAGTATTATGACCCATTTGCCATGTACCTCACTAGACATCTGCTACAGCTAGAGAGGCTACAGAAGCACCTCACAAAGGGGTTCCTAGGCATTAAACACACATTCTACACAGACTCAGAAGACCCAATCTATTTTCTGTGTCATATCACCTAATTAGCAGCTGTCTGTGCTTGACTTATAAAGCCATGTCTGACCCAGCTGTTTTAGAAATGCTACATATAAATCCATCCACACCACACACTGCAGAGACCTCTGCCTCAGAACCACAATCACCACAACATACTGGTGGGACTGGTCCCTCACCAGGAGACTACACATGCCCTGGAATACACTTCCCATACATGTCATGCAGAGCATTAGCTGATCCTGTTCCAGAGAAATCTTGATGAGTGGATGGGTAATAGTTCAACCCAAGGATCACTGCAGTGGCTATACTTGATACAAGCATTGGGAAGTAACATCAGGTGGCACAATGGCAGGGTCCTTCTATGTGCTTGGCTTGTAAAGGCTTCTGGGCCATTAGCCTACTACACACTTGTGAACCTATAAAAAGAATGACATCAGCAGGACTGATAAAATAGTGCAGTGGGTGTTAAACTTATCAAAATATTTTGTCCTATAGACACACATACACATATGCACACCCTTGCCAGATGTGAGAGTAGAACCCCTACCAAACTAGTTATTTGTACTACAGTGTTAGGCAGTTATCGCACGCACTCAGCTGATGCAATGGTACATTGCTTTGATTGTAGTTTACAGGGCTCTAGGTTCAAGACTCGGCAGTACTTATTATTTTAATGCCAAGATACAGTAGTGGTTAGAGTTACAGCTTTACATTCAGGCGCTCATGGATCAAGTTCCAAGACAGGCAACTAATTTAAATTCACCCTGGGGATCATTTCTGTGGCTCTGCTCGACAGGGGCACAGGAAAATAATTTTCTTGGGTGGCAAAAGCCAGGGAACCTTTTTGGCTAGGCTTATATAGGCTCAAGGGCTGATAGCCTAGTACCTACCTAAGAACCTATGAACTACAGGGCATACTGGCCTGAGAGTTGGCAAAAGGTACTGATGTGTGGAATGACATCAACAAGGCTGATAAAGTAGGGCAGTGGGTGGGAGATGTATCAAAATACTTCTGTTTAGAAACATACATACCCACACACACACATTTTCCGGAAATAAGAGTAGAACCCCTGACAAATTAGTCATTTGTACTATAGTGTCAAGCATTTATCACATGCAGTACTGAGCTTAAAGGGCTGACAGCTGGCCAAAGTTGCTGATAAGAGACTGACATAATCTGGACTGATAAGGTGGGGCAGTGTGAAGTGTGGTGGGTGAGAATGGCATAAAACTGTTCCATCTACAAACAAACAAGCAAACAAACAAACACACAACTCCATCACTTTTGCACACACAACTGTCACACACATACACACACACACACACACACACACACACACACACACACACACACACACACACACACACACACACACACACACACACACACACACACACACTTGCCAGGACTGAGAATAGAAATCCTGCCTAACTAATTATTTGTACTATAGTGTTATGCACTTTTCGCACATGCCACAGAGCTTATGGGCTGAGGCTTGACGGAAGGCACTTCTAAGATGATTGATATCTACAGAACTGCTAAAGAAGGGAAAGGGGAAGTGTACTGGGTATGAATGGACCCAAAAGCTTTTAGTTCTGAACACACACACACACACACACACACACACACACACACACACACACACACACACACACACACACACACACACACACTTTTACATTTGACAGGACTGAGACTAGGTGTTGGGCCTAACAAATGTGACTTCTATGCTGACAGACATCCTCAAGACTGCTAAGGTGGGGTAATGGGAAGTGCACTGGGTGGGGAAGGCCTGTTCATTCCTAGATCCTACTGACATTTCTCTAAGTGTATGACCATGCCCAGTGTGTCCTTCTATAGTACATGTGGGACTCCATTTCCAGGGAGTGTTGTACTCCAGTCTGGTTTGCTTTGTGCTATAGCCATACCGCTGAACCTATTGGTGCAGGATATCTGGAGATAGTCTATCAAAATGTGGGGACAATTGGACCATACAGTGATTGTGACAATTTTTCCAGTAATGTATGGGTTGCTAGGGTTACAGGGTTTGTTTTAGCAGATATCTGTCATATATGCCATTTGACACTGTCATGTATTGTTTCAGTACCTCATGACATTCCTCCTCAGATCATCACAGTGATTTAATAGAGGAATACAGGCTGGATGATGCACACACCAGGTTTATGGGCCAAATTCTATGCATTCTTGCATAATCTGTTGAGGGGTGTGCCTACAAGCAGTTGACTGCTGGTGCTGAGAAAATGGTCCAGCACCTTGGTGATATATTACAATGGTGGAATCTCTGTGCATTTATGTTCTGGTCTGGTCTGATTTCCAGTCCACAGTTGGGTAATATAAGCAGGCATGATCAGGGTGACAGGCAGACTCTAGATAGATTTGTAGGGGATAGGATATGTGGGGGGGGGGGGGCTGTCCTGGGGAAATATGTTTGCCTATAGCTACCAGTACTTTGCAATGGGTTTTCCTCAATGGTTGACTGCACTTGGAGGGTCTTGTGTGTGACAGACTGTTTGACCAGCCTGGAGTTGTGTGTTTGTCACACATATTTGTATGGCCCACCTCATTTTGCTTGGATGGCCACATGTTTGGGTCAGGATGTTGCATAGGATGAGTGATCAGGGAGGAGTGTGTTATTCCCCATGGCTGGGGCCGAGGCTTCTGTGGGTGCAAACATGTTACCGTCTTCCAGATTAAGGCCTGCCTGCAGTGAGTGCATTCCCATGTTTAAACTCTTAGCCTTGCCTGTCAACTGTACAGAGTATTACAGAATGTCCACATCCATGACTCATATATCTTGGTGGTTACCCAAACAAGTGTGGTTTTCCAGCAAAAGTGTTTTGCAAGTCACTCAGGTTTGAAGTCAGATATTACTGACAGTTGACATTGCAGTTTCAGACTTCACACCCATAAGGCATTCCATGCTAATACAAATCATTCCATCAACTATATAACATTATTAGTGCAGTATTTCACAGGTGTTCTTCTCTTTGGACCTTCATCACCCCATTATTCATGGCTTTGTCCAGATTTCTGGCTCCCTGAGGCTATCAGGTTTGCTCCTGGCATGGCCTTTCTTTGCATTTGTGTGGATTGTGTTATGTTGGTGTTATGGACCCCATGACACTCCCTTAAAAGGACTGTAGGTGAGGCATAGGCATTTGTCATAGGCCTGTAGGCCAGGTGTGACAGATGCAGGCCATCTGTAGCAGGGCAGTGCATTCTGATGATCATATGTTCCCAGGCTGCCGGCAGGCGACATCCCTGGGATGGCACCAGTAAGTTGACTGCGGGTGTTACTGACAATTGCTTTCTGTTACTATTGTGCCATCACTCTGGGTGACAGCTGGATGCTGCTTAAGGCTAGGAACATGTTACTGCATTTCTATGGGACTATGGGGGGGGGGGGTGACACAACTGTTCATAATACACATCTGCACAGACTGTGCTGATATTTGCTTAACATTTTGGTCCCATTTAGCATAGTGGTGTGCCCTATCCTTCAGACTACAGGCATAACAGTATCAACCACAGGTCAGGTTGTTCTGGCATAGACATTTGTAGTTTCAGACTTCTTACCTTTCAAAGCCATACTGCCACTGCCAGACCTGCTGTGATATCACTGTGTAAAAGTCTTTGTGTCAGGATTTCATGGACGTCGCCATGTGGTGCCTTTGCCAGGCATTTCTGTATGGTGTTCTATAGCTGATCTGCTTTGTGGAGTTGGTGGTGGGTATGGGACCCCCACTTTGACATCTATGCATGTGACCTATTATTCCCCAGTTTTTGGCTCACCACATATACTGCAGTTGTATTTGTCAACTAGGGTGGTACTGCATGGTGTAGGTAGGGCAGTACTGGTGATACAATTCTTGCTGTCCCACAGAGCTGCCGGTTGTCTACTGCTATCCCAATTAGTCACCCCATTCCCTTACATGTTTGATCAATACCATAGATATGCTATCACAAAATTCTACTCCATTAGTTTATTTTGCTACAGAGATTGGCTTACCTTCTGCCTGCAGCTGTTGGGAGGGTGGTGCTTGAGGGCAGACTATGTTGGATGCACGCAATACACTGCCTATACATGGTCAAGTATAGGTGGTGTGATGATCAGCATCCATTTTACTGTATGTGCGAGTCAGAGAGAGAGAGAGACAGAGAGCGAGAGAGAAAGATCAGTCCCTAGGGTCCTACAGTGTCAGTGTATGTGCTATGCGTTGCCTCTTTGCCAAGGTCAGGGCATACTGGGCATGCCTCTGTCTGCCTACAGGGGCAGGCTCAGGATCTTTCTTCTCCAAGTCACTCTGTGCCTGTGGAGTCCTTGACAATAGTGGGGGGGCTGTGTGGCTCTTCCCTATTTTGTTCCTACTGCAGCTGTTTCTGCAGGATCATATTGTGTAGCATGGCACATACTATGAACATGTGTGCACATGTGACTGAGGAGTACTGCAATGCTCCACCGGATATGTCAAGACAACAGAACTGTAACTTGAGCATCCAAAACACACGCTCTAAAATTATCCTGGTTTGTGTGTGTGTGCCTCATTATGGCATTCTTGTGTGGATGTGTGTGCATTTCTGATGCGTGTCATCAACCACAGCTCCACTGCATAGCAAACATACACCAACAGCTGGCCTTATGGGATGTCCCCACTGACAAAAGCCCGGTACAGCTGAGATGAATGCCAGATGTGGGAGTCATGATAGCTTCCAGGGCTGCCAGCACACACGTTCATGATAATGCCCTGGGCATCGCATACGACCTGGCAGTTGATGGAGGGGAAGCCCTTGCAGTTTATGTAGACCCTACCCCATTCACCAGGTGGTGCTTTGATGTGGATGTGCATGTAGTCTATAGCACCCAGTACCTCTGGATAGTCTGATACATGGTGGAAGAGACGCATATTGCTGGTCCTCTCCTAATGGATGCTGGTGAAGTGAATGTGTTCAGCGGCATGTGTTCGCATGGCATCCAGGAAATGGTGGAGTATCCTGGATTCAAATGCCTGTGAGACCCCATGATAGCCCCTGTTGGTCTTTGGAAAGTGCCTGTAGCTAGTATTCTTAAGGCTACACATACCTTGGTATCTACTGGGATGGGATCCCCCTCGGTTGGTTCTGGCTCTGAGGCGAGGCTGGTACAGCTCAACAAGTTGCTGAAGTATGTCCCTGTCCACCCTGTATCACTCCACTATCTCCAGATCATGTAGCCCCTGGTAGGTTACCCTGGGTCTGAACACTCTTCTCCTCCTCCTTAGACTGAGTTGGTTGTCAGCATTATCTTCCTGACCACCCTCAGTCTCTAGCACATCCTGATAGATCAGAGCAGCAGGAAAGGTTAAATATTTTCTAAAAGACCAGGTAGAATGAAAGGTTTAGATATATTTAATAATAAATAATAAAAAATAACAATACTGAATATCTTTTTACAATAAACACCAGAGTTTCATTAACAGGAAATATAAAAAAAAGCACAGATGGAAAGACTCAGATAGATACAGAAAAAAACTACATTTAGGTAATCACACTATGTTTTTCTGACTAAAGAAGTACTGTTCCCTTGTTACATACTAAAGCAAGGCAAGATGAACGTGGAAGAGTCTTTTGTCAGGTTCAAAAACAGAGTGCACACCTCACATCCCTCACTAGTATTTAAATACAATTTCAGTGCTGGCTACAAAATGACATCACATCTGTTTACCTGACTCAATGGTTTCCACACTACCCTCTCACTAGAAACTGAACCAGGATCTGGCACTGATGTGTCACAATACACACATAGAATTTTAGCTAAGGTTTATTACAATACCTGGAAACTGTAAAACAATTCCAACACTTCCACCCTTCCTGAAGAAAGTAACAAGCCATTCTCTGACACCCCCTAGGGTAGCAATTAGTTCACCACTAAGGATAATAGGGCATAATCCCAGCCCAAGCTTTTCACAGACATTGCACTTTGTGCTGCATTCTGACCTGTGAGATAGAATCTTTTTGGCATAAACCAAGTCATTTAATTTCAGGTAGAGTGGTGAACTTTCATTCAGCAATGACTATACCATGGTAGATAGGTGCATGACACCTTGCTAAGGAAAAGTTTGCCTTGGGAAACTCTCCATCTGTCTACCTCCAAAACTTAATTCATGTGTTCTTATTGTTGTACTCTAACACTATAGTTGTAGCAGTTGCATCTTATAACCCAGGATATCTTCTCCCATTACTTTAGGAAGTTTATAACTGAAGTTTTCTAAACATCACATTTTTTGTAAATTCTGTTACCTGTTGTCCTAAAAATTAGACATGCACATTTGTTGTGAGCTCTGCTAATTGCCTTGAGACCTTACCTCTATCCTTTTAACATACAGTGAGTGTTTTTACTACAGTGGATGGACCTTTCAGACTACACAGAATACCATATTATTCACTGTAACTTATCATATTTTTGACTTATTTAATCCAATACCTTGTATATTGCTTTGTCATAGTGTTTTAAAGCAAAGTGCATATAGCTTTTAGCAAACAGACAGCGATGAGTGGTAACTGTGCTTTGGATCCTCTATAGTGGTCTACCTGGAGAATGACTTTAAATTGCAGAGAAACTTTTGTTACTAAAATGTACTGTTGTTATGTCCCATTGCATTGATTACCCACACTCTGAGTCCATTTAACTGGATTACCAAAGGGACCTGTGGCGCATTTGAGCATGATAATGTGTAACAGATTTTAAGTGAAACTTTTGTAGTATCTTTTTCTTGTTATCCCCTGTGCAGATGGTACTGTTAAGGCCTGTTTACTGTACTGGCAGCAGCACTATGTTTATGTGGATATGCCACATTGCTTAATTTACCATTTCCATTTGGAAATGTGACATGTTATACTGGTGTGACTAAACCTCTATAAAGGTACTTTGCTGTAACCATTCATGAAGTGGTTATAGGCATTGCCTGTGACAGATAAGCATATGTGGATTGTCCTTTTTAGTGTACAGTATTGGATTTCCCAAGATTGCTTATGTACTTGTACCAGCTGACTTACTCTGTGCAAGATGTGGGGGTGGGGTGGATTCAAGAAGGGAGCTAATCATTATAAGAGCTCTGCCTACATGTGCTGTCCTTTTCAATGACAATAGTTTATTGGGGTGAATTGTCTTATAAAGCTGAAACTCATACCAGCATCACTGGTGTAGAACCATAATGCCCTGCTTATAATTCAGGTGGGCCTAGATCAGTTAGCAGCTCAGGTAGTTTCAGGAGCTGGCATGGATGAGGAGAGGAATTTATTTATTTATTTATTTTTATGTTACATATGTTTACCAGGAAAGTCTGACTGGGCAAAATGTACCTGTTTTCAGCAGAAGTCTGGGAAGAAAAGCTTCACATAGTATATCGCAATGCAAAAAATATTCAAAACAGTTAATACAAATATATTCAACATAGTTATTGGAAAATAAATATACATGATACACAGAAAGTAAGATACAAGTGGTTAATATCAGACAGTAAGACACATTGAAGTGTCATACATTATGTAACTGTAGAACTTTATCATGGAATACACCATTTACAGCTAGTTATAGGAAAAGACTAGGTATTTATTAAGTTAGTCTGTGTCTTAACAGTTGCATATCCAGGAATTGGTTAGGTAGGACTTTAGTTTTTTTCCGATGTTAGATTTGCTATTTTGCAATTTGATTTCAGGGGGGATGGAGTCCCAGATTTTGGCAACTGCACTTGAGTAAAGGGAATCACCTTACATAAATTTGCTTTTGTGTATCTTAGTTGGCAGTGGTTGTTGTAGAGGTTGAGTAGGCCTGTTAGAGCTGGTGTTTTATTGTGGTGGTAGAGTGATGTGCCACAATAAGCTGGCTAAAGTTTAATAAGTGAGGAACTTCTAGCCAGCCTAATTGCGTAAGGACTTGACAGTGATGGGGTCAATAGGAAGAGTTGGTCATGAATTTTGCTATTTTGTTATAGCAAGTGGTTAATTTGTTTAAGTCACTTTTGTTTAGGTAGTTTTTGAATCGATAAATGGTGTCTAGTAAGGAACTTTAGTTATGGCCTGGGCTATATGTTTATCGAATTTCAGATTTTGGTCAATGATTGTCCCTAGTAGTTTGGTTTGTGGCAATGGGATGATGAGGGTGTTGTCTGCTGAGGATATTTTAAAAGGGGGAATGGGATCAGTAGCTTTGGAGGGATAAAAAAGCATGAGTTGTTTTTTTGGGGGGGATTTAGAATAAGTTGAAAGTTTGACAGCTAGGTTTCTATGGCGATGAAGGATTCCTGTTTTTTTTTTTTCTTGAAGAATTGGAGAGAGGGTGCCAAGCAGATTAGTGTAGCATCATTGGCATATTTGACTAAATTTGCTTGATGGGTGGCTGTGAGTAGGTTGTTTGTGAAAATAGTGAGAAGCAGGGGTTCAAGTATAGATCTTGTGGTATGCCTAGGGTAACTGGAAAGAGGAGAGATAGGGAGTCCAACCATTTAACGGCATGATGGCGGTTGGATAGATAGTGTTTAAACCAGAGCAGGGTGGAATTACCTAGGCTGAGTTCAGAGAGGACAGTTAGGGGTTTGTTGTGAGAGACCATATCAAATGCTTTAGACAGGTCTAGAAAGACAGCGGAGACTAGATTACCTAGTCTCCATTGTTGATTGACAATGTTGGTAAAACTAATGAGGGCTGTGCTGGTGCTATGACATGGGCAGAACCCATGTTGTGTTTTGGCAAGAAGGTTGTTGAATAGGAAATAATTTAGTATCTGAGAGTGAATACATTTTTCCAATATTTTTGATAGTAGGGATAGCATAGCTATTGGTTGGTATTTGGATAATTCAGTTGAGGTTCCACCTTTATGTAAAGGAATTATGTGAGAGATTTTCCAGAGGGAAGGTTCCAATTGCACAGCTATGGATCTGTTATTTAATATGGAAACAGGGTATGCATTGGCTTTGGTTGTGATCCAGAGGTATTCTGCTGTGAGTTTGTCTGCTGAGAGTGCTGTAGGTTTTAGTTTGCACAGGTGTTTATAGATGAGACTGGTTGGGATTGGTTTGAGTGAAAAGAGGATTTGGTTGTTTGGGGGATTATATAGATTTGAGACTAGTGACGGAAGAAGGGGTAATCAGTTTAAGAACTGAATTGGTGAAGTAGTCATTTAATTGGGTAGCTATGTTGTTAGTGGTACCATTTATGTTTGGGGGTGGGGTACTGGTTTTACCTGGTTATAGAATTTGGTTAATAGCTGGGCCGAATTTCTATGGGTTTGAGTTGTGTTTAGTTTGGATGTGAGAGTAGTGGCTTTTTTACTTTTTATTTTACTTTTTATTTGCCTTTTAGCTTTATTTCTTAGTTCAAGAAGTATTTGCCTAATTGAGTCAGTTTTATTGTTGTGTCAGGTGGCACAGGCCTTATCTCTTTCTTTTAGAAGTGGTTTTGGAGAGCCAGGGGGCATAGTTGGATTTAATTATAATTGTTCTAGGAGGGGCTAGCAGATTTAGTATATCTAGAAAGGTGAAGTTAAAGTGGTCTACTGCCATGTTAATTGGAAGGCTGGTAAGTGGAGACCAGTTGCAGTAGTTTAAGGCTGTTATGAAGTCATCTTATTTGAAGTTTTTAGTGTAGCAAATTGATATACAGGTAGTAGCGAATGATGAGGCTTTGTCTGCTCTTTCCTCTTTGGGGTCTGGGGATTGGGTGACAAGCTGTTGGTGGGTAGGCTATCCTCTGCAGCTGCTAGTGGAGACCAGAGCTGAGAATGGTGACAAGGTTAGATATGTTGGCAGGTGTAATAGATGCTGCCCTCTTAGGGGTATGAACACTCTTATGCCATGCCTCATTGCTGGTAATAGCCTAAGAAATAGATTATTGGCATGCAAGAGAGTAGAGCTTGTATTAACAAAGCGCCTTCCGTGAATAATGTGATTGTTGTTTGAATGGCTTTGTCTTCTGTTAGACTCCACTGACTGAGATTAAGCACTCAAAAAAAGAAAAAAACAAACTGGCACAGTAAATGGTTTGAGGTGACTAAGGCTCACTGAAGAAGCTACACTGCAGATGGATAATCAGATACCAACCTGCTGATATTAAGGAATTAAAAAAATTAAAATAAAAATACATTTGAAACCCTCAGTTATAGATTGGATCCCTACTGTGTCATAGTGGTCACAACTAATGCATGTGAAATACACACAGCCACTCTGTTTTTTTTTTTTTTTTAATTCAGATGCTGCACACTCACTTGCTGCCATAGGAGATCAGTGTTTATACCCAGAAATAGTCTGTACAAATGAACAAATAAGTGCAGTTGTGATCATTGCATTAGGTCTGTATGCACTTTGCTATCAGCTGTTTCTGCACCTGGATTAAGGATGCTGCTGTTGTTTGTTAGTGGTTTGTTAAGGCAGACAGCTTCTTTATTCGTGGCATATATTAGCATTTATATTCTCCTTAAGCAAGAATTTTATATCTGTATACATATATATATATATATATATATATATATATACATATATATAAATATACATATATATATATATATATATATATATATATATATATATATATATATACATATACATACACACACACACACACACACACACACACACACACACACACACACACACACACACATATATATATATATATATATATATATATATATATATATATATATATATATATATATATATATATATGGGTTCATGTCAAACCAACAACATGTTAAAATATAGAAAATCACTACACGAAGCGAAACCATCGACAGTTGAAAACATCGACAGTACATGTATACGAAACTACAGCGCTAACATGGGTCCTGCAAGGGGGAAGTAGTATGGGTACAGTATCATATCATATCCTTTACTTCCCCCTTGCAGGACCCATGTTAGCTAGTTTCAGATACGTACTGTCGATGTTTTCAACTGTCGACGGTTTCGTTTTGGTGTAGTGATTTTCGATATTTTAACATGTCGATGGTTTGACATGAACCCATATATATACATACACACACACACACACACACACATATATATATATATATATATATATATATATATATACATACACACACACAGATATATATATATATATATATATATATATATATATATATATATATATATATATATATATATATATATATATCATCCTTGTTAAATAACTAGATAGAGCCAAGCATGAAATAGTCAGAGTTGTGTAACACTGATCTTGTAATTATGTTTTTTTTTTTCTGCTGCACATTACATATTGTGGCAAGCTCATTTACTACATAGCAAGACTGTTTTCATTGCAGTGCTGTTGTTAACTGTCTGCTTCATAGCATGAGCCTCAGTTAAGGTACCTGATGTTAAGTGATGGAGTCTCTTGCTTTGGCTACTGACTACCTCCGCATTTAAAAGAGGTAGCAGTGCTAAAGGATTTTATATATTGTTATATTCCAGATGTCCTGTAGTACAAGCACCACAGCTGCATCTTATACAACTAACTTGTCTTTTTAGGCAGTTAATTTAGGTTGTTAAAAACTGTGATTCTGATCATGTAGATTAGTTGCTGTGAACATTCTCACTTGTTTTAGAAACATCTGCTATCTTGCAGTAATGTGCAGTTAGGACTCTTACGACCATGGTTGCTCCTCTGAGACTAAATGGTCTATTGCATTAGTCTAGATAACTTATTCCTTATGAGTGATTATTAAATGCTAATGTTCTCCAATGGATTAAAATGTATAGCTTGTTTTCAGAAGTATTGAATACTCTCCGGGCTCTGACTGCCCCCTATTGGTCCTTTGTGCATATTACCATAAAACTGATTTTTGATTCATGCAAAAGGAATGACCTCCAGAGCACAGTTAGATAAATTACTTAAAGCTGCAGTGGGCCGTGTTGGCATAGGATTCTGTAATTGACTTTAAGTGAAAATGTATTAGGTGTCATTTTTATGTTAACCCTTTGGATATACCAGAAGCATTTTTCCTCTGCAGAAACACCACAGGCTTATATAGCTTACTCCACCCTTTCCTGGCTGTGGAATCTTATACTAGTATGACTCAGACTCTGAAAAAGGTGATTTAATTTGCTGGCCTCTCTGTTTCAGCTTTCTCCCATTTATACAACTTTGTGTATTTTTTGCTGCATGTACACCAACTGACTCCTCTCAAGACACAAGCACAGGGTTAGGCCCCTTTTAACTCATATTTCCCTCACTCCCCAGGTTGTCATATTTATAGTATAGTAACTACACCCCTATGTATCTGACCTTAGTACAATACCTGCAAATAGGAGTCACAGCCAAATCAGCTCCTCGTATCACTTTTTATTTAAAGGAATCACTACTCTCATGACATATTATTCAAAATGAAAACATCTGTAATGCATTGCAATATACCTAATACATAGTAGCTACAACAAATTAATCTACAGATTACAGAGAAAAATAACTGCTGCAAACAAAAAGCACACTGCATATACCATGAACTTTATAGAGGCAAAACAAACACATGCCAAATCTGTGTAACTCATAAAAAAGACCTTCATTATTTCATACAGGCATATTGTAAATGCTATCTGTATGACTTCTATACTATATCATGAACTTATTTGATAGGCATTAGGTAATTATATCTATGAACTGCACCAAGACATCAACATCTTGCAGACTCAATACAACCAGCTTATTCTCCCAACACTTCCTATTTGAAATTAAATTAATTAAATTCAAGTCGCATTTATGTGCATAGATAAGAGCCAAAGAACTCTATCTAAAGACAGTTACTTCTTCATGCCACATTATTTTGATACCCATCTCTTCCTCCATCAAACACAGCATTACCATAGTTGATTTATTTCCCATCTTTAGAATTGCATAGGAAAATGCTTGGCTGTTGGCATGGAACATTTCCCACATTCAAATAAAACTCTTCCATAACTCCTTGTCAGCACATAGTCCTGTAAACCTTACAGTCATAGGTTGAGATACACTTGTGAATCCTGCTCATTACAGAGTATATTTTCATATCAATCAATCACAGCTTTCCCAAGACAAAGCCATCACAATCACACCACAACATGATTTTATCTGACTCCTACCACACCATCCTAATTACATAAGCAAAAACTTACTGTTGACATGGTACCATCCCAACATATAGCTAAGGGGGTAATTCAATAAACCCTACATTGAGCAATTCTTCATGTAGAAATAGTGTTGCGGCCCAAACACAGAATATGGCCCCAGAGCGATCCAGGAAACAGGGCTGGGGGCGTGCACGAGTGTGCGGACACCATGCAGACACAGAGGTATTTGCAGAATGCAAATCACCTCATCTGCTAGTGAAAACCATGCAAATGAGGTGGTTCGGTGATCCAGCAAACAAAAAGGCATCCATGTAGGTGCTTTGTCTGCAGGAAAAATGTTCATGTTACTAACCATGTACTGGACTATAAAATTTAAACAGGGACTGTAACAGCCCAAATAAAAGGTCATATATGTAGCAGTAGCCATGCAACTGGCCAAATCTATGACCATTGAGATGAAAAAGTAATGCAATATATCAAAAATTAATATTTTTTTAATATATATGCCACATTTAAGTTGCTTGCAGAGACGTGCAAACATGCTATTTTGCAAAAAAAAAAAGTAATAATAATAATAAAATGTGTAAAATATGAAATATAAAAGTATACAAAGTCATTGCATTACAATGCCCAGCATGCAGAGTCATACAATGGCAGGTTATAGTGGTAGGTAAGGAGACAGAGCTTGGTGTAGTGCTGTATCAAGGCTATATACAATTAGGTGTATGTAATTGAGCCACGTTTATTGAATCATAAAAAGGACCACCTTGTCCGTAGGTACTAACTGTGGTAGGGCTACAACTGTGTTGGTGCAGGCAGAACAGATAGGTACCATCAAAAGGGGGTGTTTCACAGCAAATTTCAGCAGCTTTGAGCTTAGTGGCACCTTTTTGTGCTCAACTAAGCACAGCTAAGCAGGGGGGAGTGTCTGGATTGTTCAGCTATACTTAGCCCCACTGCGCGTGTTTAGTCCTGCTTAAACCCACACTAATTTTAAAAAAGAAACGAAAAGGGTGTGATAGAAAAGTGGTGAAATAGGGGTAAGAGGGAAAAAACAAGCTGAAAACCAAGTAGGTATGTGCAGGATGGGTGTAGGAAAGGACTATAGCTCTCTATTTCTTGTACAGCAACAGCTATGCCTGTTGTGGACAATTTGGAATTTGGAGCCTCACATCTCAAAGAGAGGGTCTGGGCAACATATCTTTGTTGATTAACTGCTGGGATGATTGATAGCAGTGTGTATGGGGTGAAATGGAGAACTATGTACGGGGCAAAGTTTTTTGGGGGACAGATGCCCTTTTTTTTTAAGGTGAGAGTGGAATGTTGAGGGAGGGATATAGGTACGTGTGGGGAGGTAAACTGGGTAGGAGAGGCAGACAGATGAGACAGACAAGACAGCAGACGGGTGGTGTGTGACACATAAGGGAGGGGTAAACACCTTGGATAGACAGGGTGTTTGTGAATTGGAGGACCATGTGCCCCCAGATGGAAACAGTGGGACTGAGGTCCCCACTCATGGGCAGTCACCACTGCCAATTCACAGCCCTGAAGGTGGCTGTGCTGGGGGCAGGGTGCCAGGTCCAGCCTGCCCCTTGAGGTACGCCAGTCTGTCCGCAATCTGGCATAGTTGGTCATCCAAATTCTGCTGGATGACCCTGCACACCATCCCTGAGAACTGCTTAATGGTGACAGGATCCTCTCTGTGCCCATGACTGGGGGGGGATGGGCCCCGTCCCCTGAGGTGGTTCCACATGAGGGCAATGCAGGACCAGCCGAGAGGCAGCCCCAGGTTAGGTCCCAGATGTGCTGGGATCCAGGATCATGGCCAGATGAGGTGGGACAGGCAGATACGCTGGGACCAAATGTGCTATGGTGTTGAGGTTTGTCAAACTATTTTAGTTAGTCATGAACAAAAACATTTCAACATTAGTTACAACAACATGCATGGGTGCTCCAATTAACCTAGAACAATAGAATTGCATAGCATATGGAACACAGGCAAAAATGGAATAACAGTCATTATTGTAACAGCATGCCAATAACAGTTATGGCAGAAGGCCAACAACAGTGTAATTTCAACAAGGTATGTTAGTATGTAACCACTGAAATATATAACCAATAATGCAACACAAGGCCCAGCATTAGGTTTTCAGAACAACATATGTAGAAATGAAACCATACCCATAGTTTAAAAATAACAATTTGTGATGCAGATATAGGGTGGGGGGAGAGAAAAAAGATTCCATTAACAACTGTATAGGCTATATGTTTCACAACAGTTCTGCTCAATACTCTACAGATCTGCTGTTACCTCATATCTACATGTGCCCTACAGCCTCTGCAGCACATACATACCTCTCAAGCTGTCAACATGGCATGGTATAGGCCAAGCTGTAAGAACTATAGGTACATAACTACATGAGACTCGTATATGTCAGGGTAACATATATGACTAACAAGGTGTGCCCTGCACTGATGTTGTGTGATTGTGCTACTGGCATACTTCAACTGGATTTATATCTGTGTCCAAGGTTACTGGCAACAGTGATCACTAACCATGTCAGCGTGACACTTGAGAGACATGTATCATGCACAGTGCATGGAGTATATACCTATCCTGCTGTCATTTGTAGGCATGGGGTTGGACTATCAGCACACATTCACAGGTGCACCTGGTATACAGTCGTACCAACAGTAGAACATTTAATTTGTCTAATTCAGTGGAATACTAGTGTACTTCATGACTTTTATTTAATGGAATCTTATCATAGTATACCCTTCATACAGCTACTACAGTCATTTCTTTACCTGTAAGTCCTGTGAAGAAAATATCTGTTAACACTATGTGAATGTTTCTATAAATAGTCAAGACTACTTGTCTGTTACTATAAATACATCTTAGTACCGTTCCCTGGATTCAAACCCTAGTCCGTGTTTGGAAAAATTAACAACATATATAGTGCTTATCACACTGAGCTACTGGGCCACTGCTGTTTGCTAGTTGAGTGATTTCTGTCTAAAGCTCACCTGGTGACAAAGTCTAACCTGGTAATATAGGTAGGGTGTCACAGAAGACTGCAGTGACAGTTGAACATACATGCATGTGATTCATGCATGACAGAGATAGTAGGTGAAGTGTGTATTTATAGTTGGAATGCGGGTGTACACATTTAACCCCTAGTGGATGGGAATATGTGTGATCTGTGCAGACCATATTGGGGTGCTGGGTTGCCTACCTGACCCATATACATTTACAGATGGTATATTTGCAGTCTACAGATATTACAGTCTCATACTGCCTGCATCAGTGTACCTATGTTCAGGAATGCATATAGCTGAAATGCAAAGGTTAACACAAGACAATCCTGAGGGAAACACACTATAACAACTTACACATTACTATTCAAGGTTCAGATCTTAGTGTAGAACATATATGAAATTGCATTCTATTTTGTTGTACATCTCTACATCTACACTTTAGCATAACAATTCTTTATTGTTCAAACATCAGTCACGTCATGCCATATTTGCTGTGGAGCACCTGTAAATTGGATTTCTTCAACAACAGACCAGAATACACACAATAATTTGTAAAAAAAAAGGTTTATTGAGGGTGACATGGCACAGTGGTTTATTCCGTTCACAATTCTGACTGCAGTTGTACTGTATATCCTGTAGATGATGAATAAATGTCATTTATTACCTTCACATTTTCAATCATGGTATACTTTATTACAAGGTCCTTAGTATTAATACAGTATATAGTTATGTCATTCCTACACACTATTACTACACTATTAGCTTTCTTTCATCAATAGTAGCATGTGTGATGCCTTCATCTGTATTGCACAGTACCTGGCATTACTTACTTATATCAACCTGGGTCTAAGAACACATTCATTGCAGTACATTCAGAACAGACTATACCTACTGGCAGTTACCAATGTACTCTCTCTTATTTATAGCATTATATATTGCAAGATAGATCTGTACTCACCACACTGTTGGTGCATCTTCACTAGGCACCTTGAGTGGGTCTCCAAGTTGCAAGCCCTCTCCTCTGCAGCTGTTGGGGGAAAACACACCATTATGCATACCTTTCTATCAGATATTCATACTACAATTTGATAAATCACCAGTTCCTATACTGGTGCATTCTGGTCCCGAGCATCTTGGATCTATTGGGCCAAGAGCCCCCCCTTCCTTCACTTCAGGTCATCATAATGATGATGCACCTGCTCACTAGTGTAGGGGGATTCCAGTAGCAGTTGTGAGGTCACATGGCAGAAGGTCCCAGGCCTTCAACTTGTATTTAGAGCCCTGGTACTGGCCCTGCAAAAAATATGTCATCATGGTCTTTAACAAGGAGCCCAACCTTGACCCTGGACTCCAACATGCCCCAATGCTGAGCCTGAAAGTGCAGTCCCTCTTACTTCAGCCATAGCTTCTGCAGTGATAAAACTCCAACAGGTTCTGGCTGTATTTCCACCTGTTCAGTTTAAATAAGGCTGTTTTCCTGCCCTTTGCAGCCATTAACTGTTTTTAAAAATACTTAGCTCTGCTTAGCACTGTGCAAACTCACTGAGCTGAGCCGAGTAGTGCTTAAACAGGGACTCCTTAGCAATGCTTAGTGGTGCGCAAAACTGCTTAGTTGAGCTGAAGACTGCTTAACATGGGACTGCTTAGCAGTGCTCAACCAGCTAAGCAGAACTGAGCATTGCTAAGTAATGGTAAGACAGATCCTGTTTAAGCATTGCTTAGCTTGGCTTAACAATGCTTAGCTAAATTTAGCTAAGGGCAAACAAGATTTTTAAATAATAAAAATATATATATTGACATTAATTACTCATTATTGATACTTTAATATTATTATGTGTATGTTTTTTACTTTACATGATCTAACCCTATGTACTTTAATTACATTACCTTGGGGTATGACGGTACTGTATTGGGCACTTGTGGTTAACTGGTGGTTTTCACTTCATATCTCCACTGACACTAGGATTCTGGACCAGCTGCACTAACCTGGATAACATATATCAATAAGTACATCAATAAAAAAAATGTATAGAGAAATGCTTTCCAATGTAAAAGCTGAATGGCCTGTCTGGGTATTCAAACCATGCACCTACTGCACAAAAAGCCTTGACTCTAACCACTTAGGAAACTTGAATGTAAAGAGTTCAGTTACACATTTCTATATAGCTTTTCATTATGTTTAATCATTGCTAAGCAACATTCCACATTGCACAAACCCACTCAGCTATGCTTAAACTTGATTTTTCATATAAAAATTAAAAGCATCCAATTTTTTGTTTTTAGATATCTGGCACATGTTTATTGCACTGCACAAACACACACAAAAAATAAATAAATAACCAAAAATGGACAGTGCATTTTTACTTTTAATTTCACTGCCATCCAGCACTCTGACAGTACAAGGGGTGTGTTATGGACACTGTTACACACCTCCTACATATACATTACAGAACTGGCCATAGAAATACATTTATTGAAATTTTAGAGCCATCCGGCACTTTAACAGTGCAAGGGGTGTGTTATGGCCATTGTAACACACCCCCTACATATACATTGCAGAACTGTCCATGGAAATACAATTATTAGAATTTTAGTGCTGTCCTGCACTTTGGCAATGCAAGGGGTATGTTACAGAAACTGTAAGACACCCCCTACATATACATTGCAGAACTGGGTGACTAAATTATTATTTTACTGCTTTCTGGCACTTTGACAGTGCAGGGGGCGTGTTACACATCTCCGAGTACTGTAACACACTCCCTACACTGATTCAGTAACCATATACATGGCTCTCCCTCGGTAGTGCGCCTACATTAATATGCAAGGTGCTCTGCCGAGGGGGAGCTGCAGACATGGCCATGGTACACTAAGTGTAGGGGTTGCAATAGCCCTACATGGAGCTTGTCAAATCTGGGGGTAAATCTCTTCAATTACTCTTTGTTAACTTAATTTAATAGAGATAGATAGACATATTAAGACTGATGAAAGAAATAGATTACAGAAAGTCAGTATGACCCAAATTGTTAGAAGTCTTATTAAACAAATGAATATAGTAATCAAGACTATTAACAGAAATGTACATGATGTAACAAAAGTAAATAGGATATAATAATGTACAGAATAATTAATAACAGATTAAGTCTTAATGCAAAAATACAGGGAAATAAGAAAAAGGAAGGAAAGAAATCAAATGTCATAATGGAAGTATCAGATAGAGAAAACTATAAAGCAGTTAAGACAAGAAGTGTCACTGTTAGAAGAGAATAAAAAAGGGAACCGATCAAAAAATACTTGGAAAAATAGATGTGATAAAAGCAATATGTTTGTATTAGAACAGACCAGGATCTATCATGAACTATTGCTAATAATAAACTAAATATATCAGCACAGGCAGAAAACCTTAGTATACATATAAATATAAATATAAATATAAAGGAAAAGGACTAAATAACCAATTCATTGATGATGAAAAAAAAATTTATAGAGAATTGGGGAAAAAAGTAAAAGGAATAGAAACACTACTAAAAAAGTAGAGCCTGACACATTTTGGAGTGGAGAAATGTATATGAAGACACTGTGGAACATAACAAAGATGCTGAATGGATAAAAGAAGTAAAAAAAAACAGTAAGAAGTTGAAATGTACAGGATATGAAATGGGATGAAGTAATGGCCAAAGAAATTGAAACAAAATTAGGAAAAACTCCTAAAAGGAAAACCCCAGGCCCGGTTGCAATACCTAACTTCTGGCTAAAAGTATTAACATCTTTATATGAAGATTTAACCCTGAACAAAAACTACTTATATGCACACCCTGAGGACACACCTACCTGGTTAACAACAAGACAAACAATACTCTTCCATATGAGTGACTCTGCAAGCCATCCTAAAAACTATAGACCAATAACTTACCTTTTGACAGTCTATAAACTATATACTGGAGTTGATGCTGACAGATTGTATAGTCATTTAGAAGAAAACTCATTCGTGGCAATAGAACAAAAGGGTAACAAATGGAAGTCATATGGAACAAAGGATCATTGTTGTTAAATAAAGTTATAATGGAGAATTGTAAAAAGGGGAAAATAAAGTATGCCATGCATAGATTACAAAAAATAAAAATAAAGTATCCCATATTCATGGCTAAAGGAGTGTTTACAGATGTATAAGACACACCCTACTTTGGCCAATTGCATTACAGTGACCATGAAACAGTGACAAACCACTTTGCAACTAAGTCATGATAAAGGGCAAATTATTATCCCAGGGATACAAATTCTAAGGGGATATTCCAGGGTGACTCTTTGTAGCTGTTGCTCTTTCGTCTTGCCCCTAACCAATTAAGCTGTCTAATTAACAGATTAGGTCATGATAACAGTTTGCCTCCCAGACAACAGCAAAGTGTAAATACTACTCATCTTTTTGTAAATGATTTAAAACTGTATAGTTTATAGTTATATCATAAGAGTAGATAAAAGCACAGCTGGAAGTGGTCAAAACTTTCTCAGATGATATAACAACATCATTTTGTCTTGCTAAATGTGCGAAAGTAACATTTAAAGCATGAAACCTGCAGCACCAAGAAAATATCAGTCTGGAACAGCAATGTGATAGAAAGCAACTTGAGCAGGAGGGAGTGTAGAAATATTTGGGAAATGATGAAGGATCACTAATGAACTGGGACAGCAGTGTGATAGAGCGCAACTTGAGCAGGAGGGAGTGTATAAATATTTGGGAATTGATGAAGGATCACTAATGAACTGGGACAGCAATGTGAGGGAGTATATAAATATTTGGGAATTGATGAAGGATCACTAATGAACTGGGACAGCAATGTGATAGAAAGCAACCTGAGCAGGAGGGAGTATATAAATATTTGTGAACTGATGAAGGATCACTAATGAACTAGACAAGAATGTGATAGAAAGCAACTTGAGCAGGACGGAGTGTATAAATATTTGGGAATTGATGAAGGATCACTAATGAACTGGGACAGCAATGTGATAGAAAGCAACTTGAGCAGGAGGGAGTATATAAATATTTGGGAATTGATGAAGGATCACTAATGAACTGGGAAAGCAATGTGATAGAAAGCAACTTGAGCAGGAGGGAGTATATAAATATTTGGGAATTGATGAAGGATCACTAATGAACTGGGACAGCAATGTGATAGAAAACAACTTGAGCAGGATGGAGTATATAAATATTTGGGAATTGATGAAGGATCACTAATGAACTGGGACAGCTATGTTAGAAAGCAACTTGAGCAGGAGGGAATGTAGAAATATTTGGGAATTGATGAAGGATCACTAATGAATTGGGACAGCTATGTTAGAAAGCAACTTGAGCAGGAGGGAATGTAGAAATATTTGGGAATTGATGAAGGATCACTAATGAACTGGGACAAGAATGTGATAGAAAGCAACTTGAGCAGGAGGGAGTGTATAAATATTTGGGAATTGATGAAGGATCACTAATGAATTGGGACAGGAATGTGATAGAAAGCAACTTAAGCAAGAGGGAGTATATGAATATTTGGGGAATTGATGAAGGATCACTAATGAACTGGGACAGCAATGTGATAGAAAGCAACTTGAGCAGGAGGGAGTATATAATATTTGGGAATTGATGAAGGATCACTAATGAACTGGGACAGGAATGTGATAGAAAGCAACTTGAGCAGGAGGGAGTATATAAATATTTGGGAATTGATGAAGGATCATTAATGAACTGGGACAGCAATATGATAGAAAGCAACTTGAGCAGGAGGGAGTATATAAATATTTGGGAACTGATGAAGGATCACTAATGAACTGGGACAAGAATGTGATAGAAAGCAACTTGAGCAGGAGGGAGTGTATAAATATTTGTGGATTGATGAAGGATCACTAATGAACTGGGACAGCAATGTGATAGAAAGCAACTTGAGCAGGAGGGAGTAAATAAATATTTGGGAATTGATGAAGGAAAACTAATGAACTGGGACAGCAATGTGATAGAAAGCAACTTGAGCAGGAGGGAGTGTATAAATATTTGGGAATTGATGAAGGATCACTAATGAACTGTGACAGCAATGTGACAGAAAGCAACTTGAGCAGGAGGGAGTATATAAATATTTGAGAATTGATGAAGGACCACTAATGAACTGGGACAGCAATGTGATAGAAAGCAACTTGAGCAGGAGGGAATGTAGAAATATTTGGGAATTGAAGGATCACTAATGAACTGGGGCAAGAATGTGATAGAAAGCAACTTGAGCAGGAGGTAGTGTATAAATATTTGGGAATTGATGAAGGGTCACTAATGAACTGAAACAGGAATGGGATAGAAAGCAACTTGAGCAGGAGGGAGTATATAAATATTTGGGAATTGATGAAGGATCACTAATGAACTGGGACAGCAGTGTGATAGAAAGCAACTTGAGCAGGAGGGAGTATATAAATATTTGGGAATTGATGAAGGATTACTAATGAACTGGGACAGGAATGTGATAGAAAGCAACTTGAGCAGGAGGGAGTATATAAATATTTGGGAATTGATGAAGGATCAATAATGAACTGGGACAGCAATGTGATAGAAAGCAACTTGAGCAGGAGGGAGTATATAAATATTTGGGAATTAATGAAGGATCACTAATGAACTGGGACAGCAATGTGATAGAAAGCAACTTGAGCAGGAGGGAGTGTAGAAATATTTTGGAATTGATGAAGGATCACTAATGAACTGGGACAGCAATGTGATAGAAAGCAACTTGAGCAGGAGGGAGTGTATAAATATTTTGGAATTGATGAAGGATCACTAATGAACTGGGACAGGAATGTGATAGAAAGCAACTTGAGCAGGAGGGAGTATATAAATATTTGGGAATTGATGAAGGATCACTAATGAAACATAGACAAATGTGTACAACACTCAGTAAAGAATATTTTAGATGACTAAAATTAATACTAAAAACAGTCCTAATATCTAGGAACAAAGTCCAGTCTATAAACTGATTTGTCATTCCTGTTCTAACTTACAGTTTTGGGGTGGTTGACTGATCTCAAAAGGTACAGGATCAGGTGCAGAGGAAAATAAGAAAAAAATGCTTCATGCTTACCAAATGATATATAAAAATCAGTGTGCCAAGATTATATAGGTCTCATTCTGATGAAGATGTAGGCCTCCTTGAAAATGATTATATGTATACATCTGCAATTGTAGGACTGCATAGATATCTTCTGATGTCATTAGATCCAAACATGGTTAAAGTTTTGAAACATGAAGAGAACAAATCTAAGATGACCTTCCTGCTTAGTTTAGCAGAAGCATATCAATGTTAAGCAGAAATGGAAACCAAACCAGAAATAGACAAAAATCAAGCAGCAATTGAGTGTGTCAAAAAGATTTTGAGAAGTATCAGGTAAGAAGGCAAGAAATGTGGAGAAGGTATAAATATAGCTGCAAGTACAGAAAACTCTTGGAACAACCTCATTGTGATAAGGATTTCATGCAGAAATGTTTAAGGGAAGGTGACTTTCAACCAAGGATAGTAGACTTTGTACAAATTGGTTTACAAAGTCCATTGAACATGTGGGAGAAACAGACAAATGCACATTCTTTAAAACACAACTGGAAACAGTCACACATCTAGTTGCTGGGTGTGTTCATTAATGGCAGAGGGCATGTATACTGAAAGGCATAATAATGTGAAAAGACTATTGCATTGGGGGTTTGCAAAGATTCCAATGCTGATGTCACTGAGAAGCATTGGAAACATGAGCCACAAAGCATTATACAGAAGGCTGAAGTTTATAACACATTGGATCAGTCATTACCAACAGTTGAAAAAAATAGATGCTAGAAAACCAGATATAGCAATCCATGAAAAGAAGGCTGGAGTAGTACTGATTATTGAAATTGCTATACCCAGAGAGACACAAAGTCATAAAATGCCAGGATGTGCAGGCAGAAATGAAGGCAATGTGGAAGAAGGATACCCAGACAGTTCAAATAGCAGTAAGAGTGATGATTCTCATAGAAAAAGAATTAACAGTTATGTTTAGATATGTAACTTCATATGAATTGCAGAAGGAGTCAGATGTGGGCACATTGTGAGTGCTGTGGACAGCACTTTTGGCTAGCATCAAAGATGGTAACAATGCTAATTTAATGAAATTTAATCATACTTTGACTTAGGAATGGGGTCCATTCCCATCATGGTATTAGAAGTCCAAAAGACATGGAGAAATTAAACAATTGACATGGCACCACCCAAAATATAACTGAATCTCTTCAGTTACTCTTTCTTAACATATTATATTGTAAGTCTGGCAGTGATAGGCTAAGATATTCAACTTTCCTAGGGCAAAACCATCAGAATGCAAACATAACACAACCTTTCTATTACTTTGCCCTTCCTATCACATTTGATAAATTCTGAAAAATGAGGTCTATGCCTACATTTACCCACTATCTTTTCCTCTCACCATTTTCCATGGTGATTGTTTCATTTTCACTTCTGATGGCTATATATCCAGGTGACACAGAAACAATGTGACACAGAAACAAGGCAGTGTTTTATTGTATCTGCCTCACCTTAACTTTGTTCTGAGAATTCTGGCTGTGTAGAACTGCTCTGCTGAACTATCAGAACGCAAGTTATGTTTTAGGCTGAGTGTTCAGCTGTCTGTAAAAACATTTATTCCTGAATATATAGTAAAGTGGGAACCAAATCATAAAAAAACCTCATGAATTGAGCCTGATCTTGGAACATCAGCTCAGTGTTCACTGGAGAACGTTCAAAGGAAACTAAAACAATCATTACTGTTGACAACTCACCGATGATGAAAAAAACTTCACAAAGGCGGTGCCTCCACCGACCCTGGAAATTACCGGCCCATTAGCTTGACAAGCCTTATCTGCAAAGCCATGGAGAGGATCATAATGGACCTCATAAATAAAGACATAGGGAATTTGCAGACTTTGGATCCATCCCAGTTTGGCTTTGTCAAAGGCAGATCATGCCTTCTAAACTTGGTTGACTTTTTTGAAACAGTCACCAAAGCCATTGATGAGGGAAAGGCAGTCCATACAGCCTACCTCGATCTGGCGAAGGCCTTCGATACAATACCCACTCGGGTATCATTGAAAAACTCATCAGCTTAAATGTTAACCCATACATCACAAGATGGATTGCAAACTGGCTGAGTGACAGAACCCACAGGGTCAGAGTTGCTGGCGCCATGTCAGACTCAAAGCCTGTCACAAGTGGTGTACCACAGGGCTCAGTCCTGGGCCCACTCTTGTTTGGCATCTACTTTTCCGAAGTACAAGCAAACACAGGAGGGTTATGGCTGACAAAGTTTGCAGATGACTGCAAACTGGGCCATAGTAGAAAACACATCTGACACAGATATCCTTCAGAAGGGTCTCACAGAAACGGATAACTGGTGCCAGAGCCATGGCCTAAAGTTAAATGCCAAAAATGCATAGTCATACCCTTCGGGAAAAACAAGGTTACCCCTAGCTACCAAATAGGTGGCAATCCACTGAGCATAGAAGAAGTTATCAGGGACCTGGGGACCCAGGTTGATAGTAGCCTGTCATTCGACACCCATGTAGCTAAAGTAGTTAGGAAGACCTTCTACATTGCCCACCTTATCATGAAGGGATTCTCATCTAGATCAAGGGAGGTCATAGTCTCCCTATACTCATCACTCATCGGACCAATGATTGAGTACAATGCCCCATTCGAATGTATCTGACCCGACACTTGCAGCAGCTGGAGAGGCCACAAAGTTCCTCACCAAAAGGATAAAGGGTCTCAAACATCTGTCCTATGCTGCCCGACTGAAAGAACTCCAGCTCTATTCAGTCGCCACGCTTGCTCAGAGGTGACCTTTGCCTAACATACAAGGCCATGTCAAACCCAGATTTGATGAATATGCTTCACCTCAAAAATCTAGATCCGTCAGAGCCACAAGGGCGGAGACTTAAACCTCGACACGGCTATTAATAGGACGCTGGAGGATAGATTCATCACCCAAAGACTCCCTATGCTGTGGAATAAAATCCCGGTATATGTGAGGCAGAGCACCTCGCTGGCCTTGTTCAAGAGAAATCTTGACCAATGGATGGGAGATCGCAGATATACCCCAGGGATTACCTCAGTGTCACTGCTCAACAGAGGCACAGCAAAATAATGGGTATAGTTCCCCATACTAAAGGGGTGGCGTAAGCCACAAAACTATGGGCTAGGCTTGTAAATGCCCTCGGGCAGATAGCCTAGTATGAACCTATGAACCTATGAACCTAAAACAAACAAAAGATGTTGAAGTTCACATCTTTTATTACAAAAAACTAAGTGATTTTACCCCTTTATTACTATGAGACTTCATCAAAAGTTTCTGTCCAGCTTTGAAAGAATATGGGATTAAGGGCATATCACCCCACAACTAACAAAACAAACAATAGAACTAAGGGTGTGCCAATGTAATCTAATCGATGATGTCTTCCAGAAATATCTTAACTAATGCTATGCAAAATAAGGCAGATTGAAATGGTTAAACAATGCCAAAAGCAAACTTATTCCCATGGTCAGTTATACAAATCATGTCACAGGCACAGATAGAATGCTCCAGAAAACTATAGGCTTCAAAATCATAGACCTCTATGCAAGAAGAATCATTAACAAGATACCCAAGTTCCAGGTGTTTGCACAATCTATCAGTCCCCATATCCTAGCAGTGTCAGAATTTTGGCTGATAATGCATGGGTATAATAAAGAATTCAACATCCCTGTTACTTATGTTTAGAAAAGTCCACAGAGAATAACAGGCAGGAATAGTGGTACTGTTTGTTCTTAATGCATTTAAATCAAACCTTCATGGAGATCAGCCTCATAGCATCCCTTGGAGAGAAGCCACCCTGTTGTCAGTACATAAAGGTCCTAATAAGTTTTTTTGCATGTTAGTTGTATATTTGTATTAAACAACACAAAAATTAACCATTGCTCCCTGATACTTTACCCTGGCTCAGGTGATCATTGTTTGTTAAAGCTTTTACTACCTGAAGCATCGGAAAGTGCAAACTTGTAACGTAATACAGGGCCTATATGCTCTAATCAAAATGTGTCACTAACGCTAATCTTAATTGGCTACATACACACTTTCCAAATCAATGTGCAGCTGTTGCATTACTAGCAAATCACCTGAATGCTACCAAAATCTTGTAATCTAGAATAATTCATCAAGATCACCTGTGCCAAAGACTGCCCATATTAAGCACTTAAACATATCCTATTGGTCACTTTAGGTACATAATTTAACTGCCTGGATTATCCTGCCTAACACAATACTGCTTCAGTACTATGTTATTTTAACATGATTCTCCTTTGCAACAACCAGAGTAATCCAAATTAATACAAATAATAATATTCACTGGAAAAGCAGCTCAGTTAAGTAATGCATATGCTGCATGGACTAAATAGAAGAAGTTGGGAGATACAAGAATACTGAACAGTCATGAAGAAGCATATGCCACTATCACAACCCTCAAGCAAAAAAGAGTACTAGTCTGGTTTTATCTATATATTTATATAAAAATAAATGTTAGTGTTAAAGCAAACAGTTTAGTTACAATACAAACTGTTCTGATATTATATCAACCCGTTTTATTAAATGGACATAAAAGTGACACAGTGAATGATGGCATCTTTTAGATCATCTGGACTAAGATCAAAGTAGTTGTACAGTAGTAGCTCCAAAATTTGGCCAATCCATCCTTTGATCCATCAGTGCATGTTCAGAACTACTTGTCTTGGTAAGTATCATGGTAGTAGCAAGCTAGGCAGTGAAAAACATACTTCTCTAATCCCCATGTGTTCCCACACAGACTGACTGATACAGTCTCTCCAGTATTGTGTGGTTTAACATTGGAGTCTTCTACCAGAGGACTGTGCTTAGCAGGCATCACATCAGAAATACCAAGTGGGCATCACCACTACATGTCCGCTCTCCCTGAAGTGACTCCTCTGAACCTAAAGGAGCAATGGTTGTGGACAGAGAGGACTGCTGAGTACCTCATCCTATCATAGCTTCATAGGTTCATAGGAAGTTACTAGGCTAATGGACCTAGGCCCTTTACAAGCCTAGTCATGTAAAAACCCAAGTACCCTTATTGACCATAGTTAGATGGCCATTGTTAGCAGAGTTATTCTGTGATCAGCACTGACTGCCCCTGTCCATAAGGGACATAGCTGCCACCCCAGGGTGAATCTATGGCCATCCATCCAGTTGTCAAGGTTGCACTTAAATAGAGTCATTGAGCAGCTCTGCTTCACATGGAGTAGAAGATTATTCCAGAGGGGCAGCAATCTCTGCTAGATATATCTGCCTCTCCAGCATGTTCTGTTAATGTCACAGGCTAGGTTGAGAGCCCTAGAGTGAGTTACTCTTGTCCCATTTGATTTGTAGATGTGCAGCATTTCCATTAGGGCAGGGCCCAAGACTGATGTGTAGGCCAGGCACAGGTCGCTTCTCAGCAGCATATATAATACAGAGTACAGTAACAGGGCTTTCAGTCTTTCCATGTAGGTCTTGTGTTAGAGGCTCTAGAATCACTTTGTTAGAAACCTCTGTGGTCTCTCCAGTTTCTGCAGGTGTCTGGTGAGGTGTATACAGTAGGGAGCATTGTACTCAATTAGTGGTCTGATAAGGGTTGAGGACAGCAGAGTTATAACCTCCCTAGTGTTGGATGCAATGCCCTTATTTATGTGATGCACAATGCAGAATGCTTTTCTTACCACTATGGACACATGGTGATCAAAGTTTAGATTGCTGTCAACCTGTGTTCCCAAGTCTCATACCACTGAGTTTGAGCTTAGAGGGATGCTATCTATATCATAATTAGCTGGGGCTACTTCTTTGCCAAAGGGGAATGTGAGGCAATTTTTTTGTGTTAAGTATTAGTCTGTGAGCTTGGCACCAATCATCTATCTGCATCAGCCCCTTCTGTAATGTATTAACATTGTTGGGGGGACTCTATGATTGCACCCAGTTTAGAGTCATCAGCAAACTTGATAAGCTATAGGCCATCTACCTTCACCTGGACTTCAGAGAAATAGAGTCCAAACAGTAGAGGGCCTAACACAGATTCTTGTGGTACCCCACTGGTAACTGGTTTACTGGTGAAGGTGGACTCCCCAACTTTGACAGCCAGTTGGCTACCCATCTAGTGATGTATGGGTTAATCCCTGGCTTGGAGAGTTTCTCTATGATATATGAGTGGGCGATTTTTGTCAAAAGCCTTGGTTAAATCAAGATAGGCAGTATGCACTGTTTTGCCCTCATCCAGGGCTTTGGTGACATTCTCAAAGAAGTTCACTAGGTTTAATAAGCAAGAGCTACCCTGTCAAAGCCAAAGTGGGTCAGATCAAGAATTTGAAGTTCATCTATGTCCTTGTGGATAAAGTCCATGATGATTCTTTCTACGGCCTTGCAGATTAGACTGGTTAGGCTTATAGGTCGATAGTGCCCAGGGTCAGTTGATGGACCCCCTTTGTGCAAACGGATTATTGTTGCTGCTCTCCTCTCTGACAGAACAATGCCAGTGCTCAGGCTATGGTTAAAAAGAGTGCCAATGTTCCATTAGGTCTTGTTTTTACTTGGTTTAGTAAGCAGCCTGGGATGATTTCTGGTCCCATAGAGGCTGTATTTTTGACCTTGGAGAGGGCTTGTATGACCTGTTCTTTGGAGATATTGTGTAGAAGACTGATGTCAGGAATGCTTCAGGGTATGTCTGGTCGGCATAGGGGGGAGAAGTTATTGCCAAATCTGTCAGTTAGCAGGTTGGCAAATTCCTAGGTTTCACTGTGAATCGTAACGTCCACTAAAAGTCTGGCACAAAGCTGGGCATTCCATTTTTGGTTCCAGATGCAGCTAAAGAATGCCTTATGATTGTCTTTAGCTAGAGATGCTAATTTAGTCTCATAATTAGCCTTACAGGACTTAACAAAATATCTGATTTGCTTTTTCAAGATGTGGAGGGTGTTCTTCCTCTGTTGATCAAGTTCCCTTCTATCATGGAGAACCTTACAAAGGAAGCTTCATCTTTTCACTGCTGTGACTCAGTTTACATATCACCACCACAGTCCAATCATACGTCTCTATTACTGACACTGCTGCACCTCCCCACTGGTTAATATCCCAATCCTCTCTAATTTTCCACTGTACTCTTACTTGTGAGCAACACCCACTCTTGCTCACTTGCAGAAAGCAATTCACTCTTTTCAAAGAGAGAGGGAGAGAGACAGGCAGAGACCATTGACTTTTGGTTTTGAAGTGATGATTTTCATTTTAAGTGCTTCACACTTGGTAGGAAATGGTTCAAGAACACACTAGAAATCAATACCACTTAAGGGTAATAGGGTAATATAATTTGTAAACAAAAACAAACAAGAAAAAAGAAACCCTGACAATCCACAAATTGGTTACTTTCCAAAAATCCTTAAAGAAAGAAAGAAAGAATAAATAAAGAAATAACTGACAGCATTATTCTTTTTTTAATATTTAAAAGTTAAAGCATACTGCTGTACTTAAGATATTCAAAGCAATTGAGTTGAAAGTGTTTAGGGTGCAACAATCCAATCAAATGAATGCAAAATGTCCTGTGATGTTATGATTAAGCAAAACCTCCAACATACCTGAAATGTATAAATATTCCTTGTTCTGATCTTCTTGACTACCTTTATACATAGAGATGTGTTAAAAGAATAGTTGTCAGTTAATGCTTTACCATTACATGAATCTTGCATTTTCATTATGCCCCCGAGAGTAAAGCCATGTCAGTTGTGCTACCACACAACCAGCACCTTCCTTTTTAATATGACCATTCAGACACTGTGCAATGCAGCACCAACAGATAGTCAGCCCTCAGCAAGCACATAAGACACATTTCACTATATCTGTGTTTTGTGAGAGGAAATATACAGGACACTGAGCAGAAGCATCTTCTGCTGTGAACTTTTCAGTGTACACCATTCTCTGCAGTAAGTCAGTATGCCTAATACAGATTCTCAGTGATGTCAAAAATCAGGTCCCATGACTCACTTCAGAGAAAGGAGACGGAAAGTGACTGATATCAGCAACAAAGTGCCAATGGCACTTCTGTTCATATGACTTCCCTTCCACAAAGCTAACAGACTACAAAGGCACTGCTCACTCTGTTACTCAGACAGCCTGCAACACTTATTATTATTATTTTATATATGAAATATTGTATTAACACAATCAAATCCAAATGTACATTTTTTCAGGCAGAAAACTATCTAGATACATTTTCTTCACAGATGTATGCTAGCAAATTCAGTTTTACAAACCATCTAAACCACATGGACTATTCTATTCTGTCTTCCATTCCACTTCTTCCTCTTGTAGCTTATCGTTTGGAAAATATTTCTTCAGTAGCACCTCCATGCCTTCCTTACCATCACTTTACACTTCCTATTATTTTGAAAATAAAGTACCTTCTATATGGTTTCAAAACCTTATTAACTACTCTCCTTATCTCAACAAATTTTCATATTTTTATCATTTCAGTCCTTTGCAATTACACTTTACAACTATTTCCCAGTGCTTACTGTTTTTTCCAAACACATTTATTGAATTATCAGTTGTGACATAGGTAAATTTACATTCATATTGTAGTTTTCCACTGCCTGCTTACCACACTGCTGTTTTCCCAATCAAAACAAACCATGAATTTTTACACTGCAGGGTCCTCAGCCAAAAGAACTGCCCAGTTTTTGACACACATGTTGAGCAACTTCTAAAAACTCCGACATTCCTGAAACATGCATTCTATCTGTTGATCACCTCATCTCCAGTATATTCTACCATCATAATGTCATCTCTTCTCTATGGGGCCAGGGGTCATCTACAGGTTATTCTCATTTGCAAAGCCATACCTTGCATACTCATTTTGTATAGCCACCCCATTCCAAATGCTTTTCCAGTGTTCATCTATGTGACCTGCTTTTTCAGCTGCATTGCATCTGACTCACTCTAGAGAGTACTGACATTTCAAATGGTTACCATTTTTTCAGTTACACTGCAATGTTCACTGTGTTCAAAAACTTAATTTGTCCAAATGAGTAGTAATTAAAATACTCATATCTGCAAAAAGGACCATATTTCCAAGGACATCCAAAACTCTTCTCTACTTCTGCAACACCCTTCTGAATATTTGTGCTAGAACCTCTGTTATTAGTAAGAACAGATTAGGGGCCAAAGGTCAACTTTAATTTCTTGTTCTTCGTTCCACTTATATATGCCCTTATAAGGAACCACTGACCAAAATCAAACCTTTGTCTAGAACTTCAGGTAGTCTACATTGTTGTCACATCTTCATTTCTTCTAGAGCTTCAGATAAAAAAATTCCACTGTATGCAATCGAAAGCCTTCATTATATAGAAAATAACTCATGACATTGTTTACGGCCATTATGTTTTTCCAAAATTGCTATCAATTTTCAGCCCTTGTGCTCTGTCCTTCCTTTCAAACAGAAAAAGACGTCAACCACTGTGAAGGTGGAAACGACAATAAGGCACAGATCAGGAACTTAATGCAGATGATTTTAATCCAACAAAGCACACCGACTGAGCGCTTTCACCAGAAAAACTGGCTTCATCAGAGTCATACAGGTATGACTCTGATGAAGCCAGTTTTTTCTGGTGAAAGCGCTCAGTCGGTGTGCTTTGTTGGATTAAAATCATCTGCATTAAGTTCCTGGTCTGTGCCTTATTGTCGTTTCCACCTTCACAGTGGTTGACGTCTTTTTCTGTTTGAGTGGATTCCTGTATTGGAGTTGGTCATTTCTATTTTTTTGTTCTGTCCTTCCTTTGTAAACCCTCTCT